>NW_010545523.1:21044-144525 GCF_000687285.1 Phaethon lepturus
TTATCACTTCAGCAGTGGTAGTCATTAGGAATACTTTCAAAAGCCTTAGCTCTAAATTTCTGAAGTTCTGATTTTGTTTATGAAACTAAGTAGTTTCAAATCTTCACACTTTCTATGGGAAATTAAATAATATATATAACTAAAACTTAGAGTGCAATAACATCTACTATTTTCTCCAAATCAAGCTTACTGAAGTTAAATTGGTAGCTTACAAAGTTTGTTATATCAGATCAAAACCTCTTAAAATTGCAGCTGCATTAAAGACCATTAAAGCAACAAGTTGTACAAAGTATATCTGAAACCTGATTTTAATTGCAAATAAGCTTTTATCAGTTCATAGCTGGCAATAATAATCTGGAAGAATATCATCTGCAATACTAACTTGTTTTAAAACAAAGTCTGCTTTCTACTTTGATTAGGGTTTGGTAATGAAAGGAACAATTAAATTCTTAGTTTTGGTATTACAGCTTTCTTCTTGGATCTTACGAAGTATTTTAGGTGTGTTTTAAACAATCTTACATCCTCTTTAACAGTTCAGCTATATATAATTTTAAAAAAATGGATTTCAGAATGGTTTTATAAGCAATTCTGGGAAACATGTTCTGGAAAATTAAGCCTTGGGTTTCTGGGCTAATAAAAAAAAAAGGAAGAACTTTCTATCTAAATTTGCTTTTTGTACTTTGAAGTTCTTTCTACCTTATTTCAAGGCTACCCAAGGTACTGCTTTGCACCCATTGCTGGAACTTCATACACAGTCACCAGACACAATTCAGTCAGGGCTTCTGTGTACTGATGCTGATAACTTTATACTACATCTTTTTGACCTCCTGGTTAAACTACTGGAAAGCTTTATTTTTTTACCTCTTTCATAAAATGCTGTCTGAGTGTTTACTAACACAAAAAGCTATTGAAAGCAATTTAAGCCGCTCTAAACAGCCTCAGTTTAATCTGATAGTCTTCGGGAAATTAGATCAATACTTATTTTCAAACATTTATTAAATTTTATAATTGCAATGGCTTCCAGCACACTCTGGAACATGTATTTATATGACTTGCTGACCCTAGATTTGCCTATTCACAGGTAAGGAATTTTAGGTTCTGTACTACAAAGCAATATTGTGCATCTACTTTTAATTTGTGTCTCACTTCCATACTAGTTTGAAATTCATTCAGAGACAGCATTCAAGGCTGGTTCAATAAAGTGGAAAAAAAGAAAAAAAATCCAAACTCCATTTTCTTTTTTTTTTTTTTCTTTTGTTAACTCTAATTAACCCTATTTCACACCGGCAGAGTGATTTTGTCCATGGCATTTCTTCATGCCATAAGAAATAGAGAGAATATGAGTTTCCATGAAAGGTGTTATAGAAGCTTTGTTAGTATTTTGCTGTCAGAACAGCACATTTGCTCTGGATTGCCAGTGCAATCAGTCAGATGAATGTGTTCCTTGAACTCAGCTTAGCATGGCGTCTGTAATAGCCCCATTACTAAAGCACTACATAACACAGCACCCATCCGTTGGGGTGGCTGCCAGGAATAAAGCAACACAATGCAAAAGAATTCTGCGGGTCTCGGCACTTCACATGAGACATAAGACTCCCAGATAGTAGTGATTGAGAGAAATCCTAACTAAGCTCTTGTCTTTTCTTTCACTCTCTCTTTCACAGTCTCTCTCTCTCACTTTTAAGCAGAAAGCATTAAGGTATTTGAAAGAACACTGCTCGATAACAGCTAGATACCTGAACTTTCATTTACCAGAAAATTACTCAAAAAAAGGAAAAAAACACCTAACAACAACAAAAAACCCACCACCTCCTCCCCCTATGTCTCTTTAAACAGATCTGTCTCCTAAAACAGGCTATGAGGTCACCAGTAAGGCAACATAAAAACAATTATTATTGACTTACACCTAAAGTTCCAATGTAAAGAGCTTTAATGATATAATCAGTTGACTTTCATACTTCTTAAGTTAGAAAAACATACAGTGATGCATGTCAAACATTTAACAACACTTCTCACTCTGGACCTGATTAAAAAGAAATAATGTCTGTTGAGAAATGAAATATTCCTCCGCTTTATTAAAACCAAACATTTCAGCAAGCCATAGCCTATATATTACATGGAAATCTATAAAATTCCAGTAACATGTAATTTTTGTGACTAATCCAGTAATGAGACAGCACAGTCAAACAAAACCTTGGAAATAACCAAAAAAGGGAAAATATGTTCAAAGACAGAAGATCTATATTTTCAAAATAACAGCTACAAAGCTGGATACGTTCAAATAATAATAATTTATCATAAGAAAACAGAACAAAGCATTTAGGAGCAGGATCTCAATCTAGAGAACATAGCAGAACATAGTTCAAGCATAAAAATTAGTTTCTTGTCCATATAAAAGTCACCAGAGATAAAGACTGAGGCATTCAACTTAAGGAATAAATCTGAAAAACTATGAACACTGAAGAAAACCCCTGGATTATTTTGAACAAGAGGGACTATTGCATAATTTTAAAACAAATATGTTGTTTTACAATTTGGCATAAAAATACTTCTGAAAAAGACGTCATTATTTTAAATACATTGACCCAAATACTTCTATCTTCTGTGTACCTTAAACATTTTGATACCCTACTGATGATAGCACTATTTCTCCTGGACACATTGAAAAATATCACTGTCTGTCTGGGTGAATTATCAGTAACGTGTTCAACCTCATTTGGTAAGCATCTGACATAAAACTTCTCAAGATTTCAATGATTTCCATTTTACTGAATTGCTGTCTCCATTAATGACTGTTAAGTCAATTGACCACAGAAGACTCAGCAACTGGTAACAACATGTACATCATGGAGCTCCTGTAGTTTCTCTGGAAGATGTGTAATGTACAACCTATCCGTTGAAAGGAAAATGAAATGTAGGTGCTACGAATCCTAATTATAAATTTGAATGAATAGCATTATTTACTCTTATCTTTTCATAGATTTCAGAATGTAAGAACATTTCGCTGTCTACATCTGTCTAGCCTTGCTTCTCCCCATTGTACACGAGCACACACACAAAAACGCTGGTTACAGCTAGAACAGTGATTACTGAAAGCATTGCTGTACCCTGAGTGTAGCTGTATCAGTCAGTACACGGTAACTTAAGTTACACAGTATGCTGACACCTCTATTGCTGTGGTTAATTTTGTTTGACACTCTAGGCAAAAACCTTTCACTTTAGTGCAACCATTTTATTCTACTTACAGAAAAGCAGCTCTCCGTTTGCTTCTTTCTGCTTCATTTTTCCAGGGCCGGGGGCAGGCTGTAGCTAAGCCCTTGAAGAAGTGAAGAATTTTGGAGAATTCTTTTCCCCACTTGAACCAAACTTTTTGCTTAAGTCTTTGGTTAAGTTCAAAAGATACTCTTCAGCTGAATGTCCAACAAGAAAAAGGTTTCTATTATATTTACTTGTTGTATTTTCACAGAAACTATTCTCACATGCAGTCTTGAGAGCTCAGGTTCTTCAGGTTTGCAAAGCAAGAGGAGGACCTGGAAGACAAGGAATCACTGGCTAAAACAGCCTCCTATTTGGCAGAAGGTATTCTCACACTAGATGTGCATACATCTGTATAAATTATAGCTCCATCTCTGTAGCACCTTGTCATATTGCTTTTGTTAGTAAAAAATCCACAGATTTGTGTAATAGATATCTGAAACATGCCTAGTACCTGCTCTTCAGAACTTAAAGTCTAAAATATGTATGGAGAAGACAAGGCATTTGGAGAAACTTTGCAGAAAGAATCATTTGGAGTATCTCATAATTTAAATTAGGTTACTGCTTCATAGTATCATGGGATTACTAGAATTAATAACAAAGCACAATATTTAGGGATTGGGGTTCAATCCATGATCTGAAAACAATGTAAAAGTCATATAAACTAGTGTATAAAAGAAGATTTAAAAAAAATATGGAATAATATCTCTCTACAGAAAAGGTATGGGTTGTTCTTACCATTTCCTGTGATTTTTAATTTTTTTAATTTATTTTATTTTCAACATATAACAAAGAAGGTTTATAACAAAAACTGGGATGCTAAACATAGAGTTCTGGTGTCTTCTAAGAACACATAAACCCAAAACGTCACTATCTTGCAAAGCAATAAGAAGGAACAATTCACAATATTTTCAAGAATTTGAACATGACCTCACAGCTGACAAAATATTTTATAAAAGAGGGTGTCTTTTATGACATTATGAAATGAAAAACATTTTGCTTTTAGCAAAAGCACTGCATTCTGTATTATCTACTCCATATTTTTGATCTAGGTTTTTTCTTGTCTGTTGTCCTTCAGCAGATTAAGGGACTATCAGGAAAGTTTTTTTGTTCCCCCCCCCCGCCTTTAGTAAACCTTAAGATTTCTTTGAACTGTTCTGCTAAAAAGCTGGAACACTATCTTTAAAATTGGCTCTACCTGGAAATCTCCAAGCATATACATCAGTGAATGTGAAATTCCCTGAGATAAATTTGGCTTGTCTATACCCACGTGATCTTGTAAGCATGCAGACTACATAGTTTTTAAAAACATGAGCTATAAATAAATAAATGAAACCCCTTTTGGATGTTTGTGTTGAAAAGATTTCTGCATATATCCCATATGTTCCTATTGTTTCATTTTTCAAGACCTGTCCTCTTTCCACAGTTAAAATGAAGGCCAATTTTCCTTTTCCATTTTTCTCTCCGTCTTTTCTATTATTCCAAATTAATCTATTTTTTTATTGTTTATGTCATCTTTGTTGTCTTAGAAATAAATTATATGTTTTACATTTGTTTCAATATTTTTATTTTTTTAAATCATTCTAATGAGTTGGGTTTTTTTTCACTTCGGGATAATGTTTGTAATATGCTAAACAGCATACATCCATCTAGAAAGAGATCTCCTTAGTAAACCATATGGTGTTCATTAATGTGAACTGATGGAAGGTGCCATGTTTTTACACCACACCAAGAAGTTATATACATACACATTACCTTAAGGAAAGTCACTATGTCAGTAACTTAATAAGTTAGGCTTACAAAAAACTTTTAGTCCAAATTCTCACTGAGTGGTTTACAGTCTGTACACCTCATCTAAAGAAGTACATTCTTTAGTTATAATACTGTCTACCATAAGTAACATCTATTTTCTAGGATGACACATGTTCATATTCCATAAACTACTGGAAGTAAAATGAAGTAACCAGATTTAAAAAACAAAACAAACAAACAAACAAACAAACAAGAGTCTAACAACAAATATTAACGGAGAGAAATTGTTACTTGATTTTAAAGGAAATAATAGATTAAACATATGTATATGCTTCACTGGACCAGGGCCTGTTGTGCTCAGCACTAACGAAAATAATTTGTCTTGCAAGCCATTTTGTGCTTACAGAGGTTCCCATCACAGCTGAACCACATCACAGCTCCAAGCTGTGCCACTGAAAGACCAGACTGGTCCTATTTAAAATTCCAACTCACCTCCTTTAAGCATCTGTTTACTTCCATATTCTCTCCGTTCCTCCCAGTTGTAGCAGCTGTTTTTTCTCTCAGCTCTGTAACATCTATTGCCTATCTTACATTAATTTAAAGATATACAGGTCTGTAGTCTTCACGTGTTTAAAAACTGTTTGTCTTTCTCCAGAGCAAGAAAGTTAATGAATATTCCAGCAAAAATTGGTCTAAAGTAATCATTCTGAAATACCAAAAATTCAGAGAATGAATGCTTAAAAATGTCATACCATGAAAACTGCAGAAAAAATAATTTAGAAACAAATAATAATTATATATGTGAAGGCAGAAATATGTACAAATTATATCTAGCATAAATATATATTTTGTACGCATACATAAATGGATAAAACTTTTTTCATCATGTTTTAAATGAGAAATATGCTTTTGTTTCATCATATTGCACTAACTTTGTCCTTTATTTCTCTCCTGAAGGGGTAATCTCTCCTCTGTAACATTGGATCAGCAACTGTGCAAGTGCTAAAGGCTTGAAGTCAGAAGGAACACTTCTTTAGGTAAAGAAAATACAGAAAAATGAAAGGAACTCTTAGAGAAAAGAGAATAAATTAAATAGTTGAGAATTAAAAACAACAGCAGTACAGATATGTTTCTAATCGGAGGCCTCATCGGAGTTCTCAATCAGAAGACAGCAGCTCTTTTTCTTTAAAAGAGATTTTGCTCTATCTTATGTTTCTATTTGAGAATGCAAATTCACACTCAGAGTCTGTGTAAACTCTATTATGAGTAAGTCTGACCAGCCCTTCCACCAGATGAAGAACAGTTACTAGCAAACCGTCACTCTTTTTACTCCGTTACCTTCCTGCTCACACGGGTGGGCAGATCAGCCTTGGGAGCAGACCCCCTGGGTCACCTACCTCGTGCCTCGGGGCAGTGACCAGCGGTGTTTGCTCAGAGGGAAAAGCAATTGCAACAGCAAATAATTTTTTCCCTCCTTGGAAGGTGGAAGGCACAAGTGGAAGACTGGGCGACATCGCTTCTCTGAGCCAACTCTGCACATTCAACACAATTCAACACGCTGCACATCAGTAAATTTAAATCTACCTGAAAAAATGGTGTATATTGTACACATATATCAGGGGTAGGCGAGAAGTAAATATTAACCGTTAAAGGGCTCTAAGTAAGAAGATAAGTCCAGTCTGAAGAGATCTAAATATAGGGTGAAGTACTCACATCGCCTGCATTAGGAGCCTCTGCTCTGCTCTGTAAATGCAACCCGGTAAAGACTGAATTAGAGCACCTACGCTCTGCTAAAGATATAACTTAAAATGCTTCAGGTGCACCTTACTCAGAATGAAACCTCTGGGCCTTGTGTGCTAGATGTAAACAACACCTACAGGTAAACTGACTTCAATCTGGTTGAAAACTAAACCCCTGTCATTTCTTTTGAGATCAGCATAGGTATCAGAAATGAAATTTTAAAACAAAACAAGGGTTTGGCTGTAGATTCAAATTATATCTTTTTTAAAGACATGAGGAAACCCATTCTGATTCTGAACCTAGACAATTACTTTAAAATTTGCATTTTCAATCACCTTAATCATCTGATACCAATGCTAGGGGTTTTTTTTTCTTATTAAACATAAATTTTAAAATTCTCATAACCGGCTGTATGGTTACAAGTCATGTATTAATGCCGGTTTTACTATTGTTTTCCCCTAATGTATATCAGACTAATTTACTTCAGCTGAACTTCATAACCCTTAAATGTTTATCTTGTGTGCTATAAAGACAATGTGTTGTTCCAGCAAGAATCTTTTTAAACAAAGAAGCTTGGGAGCAAAACTGAAAAATGAAATGTGAAAAAATTGAAGGGGTTACAGCATTATGTGTTTACCCTCAGTAAACAGCTTTCGAATTAGAAAAATCTGGATCAAGAGGGGGAAAAAAAAATTGCTTCCTGCATCTGTGATTGATGTTTACGGTCATAAAACATTTTACTGTAAACCATGTGCCTAGAGGAATTTGAGAGATTTGCCAATTTTCTACACCAGATCTCTATCTATTGAGGAATAGCACGCTGCTTCAGCTTCTTTTGTGCATTGCACAAACTTATCTCAAAACACTTCACAAGGCAGTCCAACAAACAAGTAGATGTAAAAAGAAAGCATGACAGTGAATAGATATTGATGAAGGTCAAAGGGAGAAGTTTTCAGAGGAACTCTAAAGCTGACAGACAGCCTGTAGTTTCATGGGTTTATATTACATAACTCTGATTTTACAGAGGGGAAGTACATTTTTATTTTGAAATTATATTTCATATAAAGAAAAGTGTAGAGAAATTTATGGACTCATTCTATGTGAAGGTATGGGTAAAGGTAATTTAATTTTATATGTATGTAGCTCCACCATTAACACAAATAATACCATTACTAACAAGAGCTGGCAGTAGCAATCAGGTTTGCACAGATTTTTGTTTTTGTTTGTAGCTTTTTATTTAATAAAATATCAGGAAACAGCTTTGTGGGCTCAGTGATTATTACTGTTGTGCATTCTACTTGAAGTGGAAACTGCAAGTACTTGACAAATGGATTGATATAGTGTCTACAAGTCTCAGGGTAAATCTATAGCCTTTGCTAAATGCTAAATTATAGCTGTTTCCACTTCTAATCCTCACAACACATGTGTCCCAAAATAAAAAAGCAAGCTAAAGTAAATAAATAAAATAGCAAGCCTCAGTATATCATACTGGGTCAACTATTTGTGTTTGACTTCTTCTTATTTTAGCCTGCAAGTGTAAGAAGAAATCAAACACAAATATGGTCCAGTAGTTGTATAACACTTCATATTTCTACTGCCCTAAAAACTGACTGATTTTCCTTTTCTATTTCTTTTGCAACTGCAGTGCACAACTACCATCAGTTGTATACAAAATATCCTCAGCAGAGTAAAAAATACACATACATAAAAGTCTTTCACAGTTTACTGTCTTGGCCACTTCTAATGGACTAATAAAGATGGCAAAATAATGCATCCCTGAAAGAGAAGGACACCTATCTTTAGATTTCCCAAGGTGGCCTTCTTCATGGCAAATATTCACCCTTTGTAATGTATGCTTTCTTTATCAAGTAATGATTTTTCCTTTCCTGGCAGAAATAGAAGATTACCAGCCTTTTTCGTGTAGTGGAACATCATTGTATCTGTCTTCAGGACCTTTTGTAACCTAGGCCCACCTAGCACTGTCAGCTGTGTCTATAACGTAATGCTTTCGAAGCCTCTTAGCTTCCCGATTTGTTCTGTTCTGGATCCCTTCCACTTTTTTTTTTTTTTTTTTTCTGTTTCTTTGTCTGTTTGCTTGTTTCTTAATGTCTTCCAAACAAAACTGGACACAATAGTCCAAGCCAAAGTCTCACTGGTGCCAAGAACAAAGCAACTTTTAGCAGTGACATACAGTAATCAGTAATGTAGGGGGAAGGGAAGATGGCATAAAACCCCAGATTGCTTAGAAAAGGAGGAGATTTAAAGCAACAGTTCTGATTCAATATCATTAGACTGCGTTTCCAGAAATGAAGAATTTTGTCAATATTCCTTTTTCTCTTTTTTTTTTAAGGAAATGTTAAGTGTTTGAAATGTAAACAGAATTTTATATTGTTGGAGATGATAGGGCTGGGTTTTACAACAGCTAGGGTAGAAATTTAAGAATTACATTAGAGAATCTGTTACAGAATCCTCATATTAGATCTAGAAGATGGACCTAATTTTGCTATATAATATTGGAAGTAGTGGGAAAAATTTTCAAGGAAAAAAAAACCCACAAAAAAATGAAATCAGCATAGCACCCACATTCCTAGTCGAACACAGGGCTAAACAATAAAAGGTTTTTCCAGAATGTGAAACCTGCAAATAACTGTAAAAAAAGAAAAAACACAGATTAATGTAAAAACCTAATCGATAGTATACAAATAGAACATTTGTGTGGATGAAGATTTCATTTGGATAGACTCGGATCTTCCTCAGTGCATCAAAGATAGTGGAAAGAAAGAGGTAAGCAATTATTCCATGCACCCGGACCACTCTTTTGATATCTCTAGGAACAACTATAAAATTAATACATCTAATCTGTTCATGAACAGAAAGGGAGGGTGGGTAGTGTTTCAACGCCACGGTACTCCTTCGGCTGCCTAAAAATTGGCCACTGTTTTCTCAGGAAGAAAATGCCACGTTGTGCGTAGGTCGGTACGCGTACATTTTGGGAAGGAACCAAGCAAAGGAAAGAAAGAACAGCCGCAGCAAAAATCGGTTATGATGGTGAGTATGCATGGATTCTTTTTTTATAGCATATTGTGAAAACATCATCTAAGTTTTGTGAAGCTCCAAACCTGCAGCTGCCTCAGGCAAGCAAAAAGGCAATGGCTTACAAAGGAAATATCCTGTCAAATTATTTTTATTAAAGTACAGAGTAATCCTCCAGTGGAAGTGGTAACTGTCCCATCACTTGATATATTTTGAACAAGACTTAATAAAATTTTAGAAACTGGGCTACAAAGCTAATCTTGACTACAGATCATGGACTAAAATAATTAACATGTTTTTTCTTGTATCTAGACTCCAAGATTTAATGCTGCTGGTACAGTATTAAAGGCCACATACATTAATTTTCTGTGGCACATGCAGGGGAAAGTTTTTGTGTCCAGGTAACTTATTTCAAAACATACAAATCCTAATAATAATTATTCAACTTATTTTATTGCAAATTCCATGGATTTTATATTGAAATTGCACGCATCAGACATGAATATTTGAAACTATTTTTCAGACATAAATATGCATGTGCAATGCTAAATGTTGGATAACACTTTTAACGTTAGTCCATGAGCTGCATGCTTTATATAAGCATAAGTTATTTGGAGTATATATTAACTGTATCTTCATATATGCTACACATTTTTGTAATTTGCTAT
Source organism: Phaethon lepturus (assembly GCF_000687285.1). NCBI lineage: Eukaryota > Metazoa > Chordata > Aves > Phaethontiformes > Phaethontidae > Phaethon > Phaethon lepturus. The sequence goes on from NW_010545523.1 coordinate 31,493, forward strand.
AGGCAGTATCTGCAACCAGAAGTTAAAAAAACCCAAACAACTATGTAAAGAACAGATCCTACTATTAAATAGGACTTAGTAAGAGAGTGCACATCAAAAAAGCCAGCTACCATGCACACTCCACCACTTAAATAGATGCACACACTATGTGGTTAAAATGATTAGTGCAAAACAAAGTTATCTGCTGTAGGAGTGAGACAACATCTGCTCTGAATTGTTTCATCACCACAAAACTTCTTGACATCTTACAAAAGCATGTTCAGATCCCCAAAGCAGAAACATCCATCATTCCCCATTTTTATTTCTTAATTTCTATACTGCACACAGAACCTACTTACTCAGATTAAGGTGAGACTCTGATTGGTTTACAAATATACAGCATATTTAAATCAAAGGATGTTGAAAGCTAAGGCTGTACTTTATTATCCTGCACCCTCTCTTCTAGAATAATAACACACAAGAGCTAAGGGCTGCTCAATTTTCAAGCTAGCATGAGTAACAGACATTTCCATTTGTGGTTTTAACCCACCATCATATCCTTTGTGAAAGTTTAAGACCCACATATTTGTCATGAGTGGTGGGGAGTTTTGATTGGGTTTTTTGTTTGGTTTGGGTTTTGGTTTTGTGTGGCTGTCATGCAACTTTCCCATGAAACTACAATTCACCCCTGAGTAGACAGCTGATACAAAGCTATTAAGTCATTCCTTAAACTCTCAAAACAGGAATTATTATTAGGGACACAAGGACTTTGTGTTGGTTTGTCATTAAGTTTTATCCAATATGATATACTGTTAATTGCTGTATGAAAGCATTTTCCAAGAAACATAATTTCATTTAAAATTGGAATGAGGAACAGGGTTAATTGGATGCACTAGAAAGCTAGTTGGCAGTCACTTGCCTAATATCCCAGTTGCAACCAGGTCTTTTTGAAAAGTAGTTATCATAAAAAGAAAAGGATAATTTACTTCTAGAAACACAGGATCCTCTTACTGGGAGAAAACAGCTTTCTCCCTGGTAATATTCTCACACCGTCACTTTATGCACACTAGTTGCCTGAGATGCCTACAGGAGAACTTGCCGAGAACAATTCAAGTCACCTAAGTTAAGAGGTTCACTCTCCTGGACTTGCTTTAGAACTATGTATGTTTAGTTTCTTCCTACCTTCTCATCCTAATCATTTTGACTTTGATAATTTTGTTTTCCATAAGTGTTTCTGGTTTCTGATTACCTGAAAAGGTTATGTCATGCTCTGAAAACCACTGTCACTCACGTATTTATTGAAAACTTCAAAGAACTCTTACCTCCTTTTTAAAGCATAACTACCCTTTACCAAAGCTGTATTGACTATTTCAGTGTATTATATGTTATAATTATATAACATATTATAATTATAATATTTTACATATAGATTATGTAATACATACTTTACCAATATCTTATTTAAAACACTTGACTGGCACAGAAATAATAGTACTTGACAGTCTATAGTTCTTCACCAGCCCTGAAGTTTTTCTAAAAATTGGTGCTTTTATAGGTGACCAAAGACTGCTTATCCATTGACTGTAATTCAAGCATGTAGTAGAGCTAGATGTATAGAACTATTTTAGCTCCCCGATTAACTGTCTTCCATAGCACAAGACTGAAATTAGATTCCACCTTCCCTCAGTCTTCTCTTGTCCAGGCAAAAAAATAGAACAAATTTCCTCAGTTTCTCCCCATGTACCATGTGCTGTAGCTCACTGACCATCTTACTTTCCCTCCACTGGACTTTGTCCAGTTTCACAATCTCTCTCTCATACTGGGGGACCCAAAGCTGGTCACAGTACTCTGCATATGAATGCCTTATGAAGCAACCACTTCCATCAGCCCATTAGCTATGCTTTTGATAATGTAGTCCAGCAAACAGTTAACCTTCATTGCTATGAGTGTAAAATTTTTCTTTTTCTAAAAGACTGTTGAAGTGAAAATTAAAAGAGAATTATTTTGAAGTTTTTTCCCAAGGTCTGATTTCCCAGAAAATTTTGGAGACTTGTTCTTACTGCTCTCTTTCAGCATAAAATCATGTGAAAATGGTAGAAGATGTCTTTGAAACAAATTAAAAAATAGTAATAATAATTCCCATTAAGTACACTTCCATAATTCTTTTCATAAGAGAAAGTTCCTACTGCAGCAACTTTTCTCAGCTAGAAGGTTAGCCAGTCTTAATTCCCACAGAGATGATTCTAACCTAGTGAAATAATTAAGCTCATACCGGTGACACAGAAAACATTTTTGGATGTTCCTGGTAGCTTCCATGCCATAATTTGATATAGGGCAGAATTGTAGCTTCTGAGAACTTTCTTAAAGATTGGTCTCTTCTCTCTTTCCCCCCATCAGTTACTACGGATGAATAGCAGAATACAAGTTAGGCATCTTATTAAGGTGCTCATTAATCCTACGGGTTTTCAAAAACCTTCGGGGTTAGCTATAATTGGGTTTGTGTTGAACCTGACCAGAACATTATACCAGAGCGGCTGTACTGCTTCCAAGGCTGGAAAAGAGACACTTAGATTAGCTGTCTTATACCAAAGCAACAAACAGCAAGAACAAAAAGATCTATTTTCCCTTTTGTTTGTTAAACACAGCTAAAAAGCATGTTTACTGCTTTTCCACTCATTTCAACAGTCTCAGTAGGGATGAATTTGAAAAAGCACCTCTGCCTCAGAGTAAAAAATAATTCCTGAGCATTGTCTTTTGTATACATAATTTTTCCAGAATACATTCTTTATGTGAAATAAACTTCAAGAGCCAAAATAAGGAATAGCTATCAGAAAGCAGCAACAAGAAAAAGGAAAAGAAATAAAAAAGTGTCACAAAGCAGTCTCTTTCCTTTCACAAGTAAGTAGTGGGTTTTTTCTTTGTAATAAACTTGGGTAAACATTTGTTCACAGTCAACACATTTAAAAATTTAAAGCCATATAGAGTCTGCTACATATACCACCAAATCCCTTATCATCATGATAATCATCAAACCCAATAATGTCACACTTTGTTTGGAGTAGAAGCTCACATCGGATGAATAAATGACATTCTCCAAATACCCAGAACTGATACTATAGAATGGTAATCAAATAGTAAGACACTATTTGATGTCTTAGGGGGACAAATACTAACCCTTTCAAAGAGGATTTGGCCATTGAGCAAGAATCTATCTTCTAGTTTTCTCTTTTCATCAAGATGAATGAGGTGGAATAAAATATGGATTTATTGACTCTGAGGACTGGAAATAGTAAAACTTGTTCTTTTTTCAGTCAATTAAACAGAAATTACTCAGAAGATAGAGTATTTGTGTAGCCCATTTCTTTCAGTGACTTTTCAAGCCATAAATGAATGATTTGGAAAGAAATACTTCTGATTAGCCAGGAGAAATGGTTATTTAAATAAAAAGGTAACGCTGGTTCTCATTTAACACTTTTCTGGTTCCCACTCTACTATTTATACTGAACTATATGAACTAAATCAAATAGATGGGTTCCAGAGAGAGAGAGAGAGAGAGCCTTAAAGCAAAAGGCCCTCTGAGCAAGCTGTAATAGCATACACAATTCTCTTACTGAACAGCATTAAGGGAAGAGATTGGGCACAAAAGAAAACAGGAAGAAATTTGTTAAGAGTTTTCAAAAATATTTTTGTTTTTAGGTTTTTTTCTGATGTGTTGTTTTTTTTTTTCCTCACAGTTTAATTTCTCTATTTCCAGATCTTTCTAGGAATGGGAATGTAAATTGAGAAGTGTCAGAGAAAGGAATATTTCTGAAGATCATGATTTTGTACGGTTTACCAAGGAAAATGCTGCAATTCGATACAATGCAGCCGTGCAAAAGATGAGATGCTGGGAAATGACAAGTGTGAGAAAAAAAAAATTCAGAGGTGGTCCCTTGCACAGTTTACTTTAAAATGAGTCTATGTCCCTTTTATTGACATATTTCAAGGGAATTGCTCTATGGCAGGTCATACAATCCAGTATAGTCGTTTTCATGCTTATGAATGTATGTGTCCACAAAATCACAGAAACACAATATATTCTGACTGAGAGGAAAGGAATTTCCTCTCTCCGTTAAGCTTGCCTTTCCCGGTCTACGTATATAAAAGCTCAGACTGAAGCAAAGAGGTTTGCAACATATACATATTGACAATCAAAGCCTAAATAATAAAATTGATTATGATTTGCTCATTATTAGAAATAGTGCTTTCCAGGACATTTATTGATTGGTATGTGCAAGCATAATCCCCTAAAATTTCTTTAAGGTTAGTTATATGAGAAAGATTGGGGTAGACGTTATTAGTTTTATTTTATTCCTGCAAACAAATAAATAAATGTTTGTTGGGGAAAAAAAACCACAACAGTTTGTTATTCAGCATGTAGTCTGTTGCTCTGCTTTAGGTTGGGGTATTTTTATGCTTGTTGCTCTGCTTTAGGTTGGGGTATTTTTATGCTATCACAATAACCTATGGTTCTTAATATCTTACATAAAAGTAATTTCAATCAGAAGAAATTAAAAGAAAGCAGCAAGTGAGCACCCGGTGGCAGACAGGTGCGTGTATTCTGTTATCTAGTAGGCATGGGTGATTCATGTGTATGTTTTTCTTCAATAAACCAGTCTCAGAGGGACCATTGAGACCCTGCTGAATCAAGTGATCACAAAAGGCATCTATGATCTCTGGACAGTCTGATGTTGTTATGACATTTAAGTTCAATTTGTTTCATTTACATGACGGTGGAGGGCATACCAGGGAATCATGGGCACTTTAAAGTAATTTTAATTCCTTAGCTATAGCTAACTAAATTAAGAAAGATTTGTTTAACAAACTGCAGATATTATCTGGGGCTTCATATTTGCCATTGCAATAAATTATATGGTTAAGTAAAATCTATAAAAGACCACTTTTTCTTGTCATTTTGTTTTACAATGTTAAATGTAAATTTTGGCACAGTATATATGTAGGACATATTCAACTGGATCATAATTATTAATAGATCACTTAATTTTTTTTTTAATTGTTTGGTCTTCAATGCTTAGATACATTCGTGCAAATAGAAATCGTCAGTGACAGATCAGAACTGGTCTCTATGTGACTATGAATAGCTTTGTATAGTTTAATGCCATGTCTTTTGTAATTCTTCAACTCACTCTGTACTGTAGAGAACAGTCTTAGCTGTCAGATTACAGCGTTTAAATGACTAAAGCTATCATGTAGCCATATGTCTTTATAGGTCATTTTTTTTCTGTGAGAATCACCAAACGACTTATTTACTAAGCTTCTTAACATTTCATTGACTTTATCACACTGAAGACTGAAATGCAGGCAAAATTAATTTTCTTCAACAGTTTTGTTCATGAGGGAAGAAAATAATTCCTTCTGTTCAACTGCTTGAGGCTTGCTTCTTGGATACAGAAAAAAGATGTTGGTATAAGCTGTTGTCTTAGGCTTATAACCTCATCCAGCTGGCATCCAGAGGCTATAAATGTCAAGGTGCCACTCAAAGTGACGAACTTAATAAGCACATACCAGGGATGATATTAGCTCTAATATTGCCAATGAATGCAGGCTGTTATGAAAGTTTTTGTGGAATTGTATTCCTTGGCCAAAAATAAGTTCTTACCACAATCCATAAAACCAGGGTAAATAATAACCGTTGGCCCTCAAAGATGTCTGTATATTAACCTTATTAAGTAGTTATACCTTTTATAACCACATGATGAAATGGAGCTGACAGGATCCCTTATTTGTAGAACTTAAAGCATTATTTTTCTTCAGTATTCTCCATTTTAGATCTGCAGAAAACGTGTTATATAAGCAATGTATTAGTAAAAGGAAACACATTTTTCAAAATATTTAAATTTCAATTAAACTCACATTTCAATTAAACAAACCTATAACTACTTAACAAACCAATTAGATATGATTCAATACAAAACATGGAAAAATGCACTTTTACCTTTAGTCCTTAAATGAATAATGATTCTTGTCTGAAATAAAACCAGTTTTATAAGCATCTGTGTCACAAAAGCCTCTAGAAAAATAATTCACATTTGTTGTCAGGTGCACTTTTTGGCACTGGGTAATATTGGAGTTACTTCCAAAGTTGGTTATTTTAATACTTTAACTTGTGTCAGCTGGCACACAATTACTGCATTCCAGTCTTTTTAATGTATAAGTTAAATTACATATATCTTTTAAAATAACTTTTATATCTAATATGCAGTTTACTAAACTATAAATACATTTAAGGTTATATATGCAAGTCTACAAATATGTCAGTTTATATTATTTAGACCAATTTTTTCATAGTTAGTATTTTTAAGTCTTTCAAAAAATTAATTATCTGCAGTTTCCTTCATCCACCAATCTTTCAATATAATACATGATGTAACACTTATTAAAGTTAACACCAATGATGTTTACACAAATGATAGTTGCCATGAATTAGAGAAGTAACTAATTCCTGGAGGAATTTAAATTCAGCCTTTACTGAAAATCATCACTGGATGTTCTTAACATTTTTGCACATTATTCTTTTTTAAATGACAGGTCAAAATTCTTTCACATGCAGAGGACTATAATCTATTGTGAGAACTTATATGGCATTGAAGACTGGACTCCACAGAACAGCATGTTGCTCTTTGTAAAGAAAGAACATTTAAAACCTGATCCTTACTGTACTTATAATTGCATTTAAATATTATATTAGTTGATGCATAATGCATCACATTCCGCTAACATGCACCTCTTGCTTACCCCTTTGTCTTTTTCTTCTATTTGATTATAGCCTCCTTTTGAATGTAACTACATGTCCTGGCACACTAGACACCAATAAACTTCTTTGCAGCAGAAACTAGGCAGTCCGGTTCTGTCTACAGGGCACCGTAGCCCACTGGTGATTTTACATCCATCAGGCTGGTTCAACTCGGTTCATCGGCTGAGACCTAAGAATCCATTTACAAATGCACATCCAGGCTTACTGCCTTAGAGACTGCCCAGAGGGTATCTAGATGACTGATTCCAAGAAGTGAAGTGGAACTCAAAGTTACTTTTATATTCTGAATAAATATATCATCTCTGTGGCTTGAGAGCTGAATGTTATCCAGCCAACCAAAACTACGTTCTCATTCACTGTCTTTGCTATTAGATTATCACCACCACTACCCCTTTGGAAAGCACTACACACATCTTTCATTTTCTCTGTTCCTGAATAAACAAACTCCTGAAAGCTGAAATCTCTGCTGATCTGCCAACATGAGTAGGTAGATATGGAAGGATGGAAAAAAGAAACCTTCAGACTTGAATTAAAATACTTCAACTATACCATGACACAGTGACCAAAAATCTTTTTAATAGAATTGAATGATGTGACTTCTAAAATGTATCTTGAGTATAATTAGCAAACATCCTATTGTCACAGAGTAGCAAATCTCTCTTTTAAAGGCAAAAAGCTGTAATATGTGTTTAATTACACAATACAACTTTTAAGTTGTGTCTGGATTTTTTTTTTTTATTACATTTCTGCTTTGGATTTCATATGCAAATACATGCATGAGTAGAGTAGACGTTAGACAAACTTATTACAGTAACTGAGAAGCAAGAGAGCTATCTGATTAATACACAGTGAAAGAAGAGAAAGAAAATATTCAGTAAAGGATAAGTCAAGGAAACAACTAGTAATGCATTGACTTGAGAACAAATTAATTTCTATGATAAGCATTTATAATTTCTATTGTAAGCTTTTTCTTACTAGAATCTATACAGAACTTTTGCTATGTGAATACATATGAGATGGACAATGTCTGTTGCATCCTATGTCACAATAGTTCAAACTGCTTGGGTTGTACCTGATTAGCAATATAAGTGGTATTAGAAATGGGAGAACGATGTCCCTAGCAGAGCTTTCAAATTGTTTTATGTACTTATCAGGCAGTAGTTCTCAAGATATATAGTCTACAATAGCCCAGAAGATATGCAGATATTATTTCAGAAAAGAATACTGTTATGATAAATTATTTTATTGATGGTGAGGCTGTAGAAGATACTTCTTGATGTTCCATTACACACATAATTATCCTCCTCTATACACTGGATGTTTTGGTACTGTTAAAGATCTTTAGGTATTTCATACTCCACAGTTCTAATGATTTCCCAGTAAAACCCTGGCAGTGTACATTCTAAAACCTTGTAAGCAATGTACTGCCAGCCTTAGATTAAGAAAGTGCAAAGTTATAGTTTGCTCATTTGAGAGTACCACTATATTTAACAGAGCATTAATATTGTATTGGAAAAATTGTATAAAAATTAATGTGCACTTTCTATAATGCAACAAAAATGAAAGGTGCAATTTGTCCTATTATACTTGATTTATTACCATACAGTAAGGAGAAATGAAATACAAGGTAAGATTTGCTTTTATTGCATTTGTTTTGGAGTGTATAGTTTTATGTTCCAAACAGAAAAGGTACAGATTCACAATTAAGAAACACCATCACTTCAGTTAAATGTCCATTTTAATTCAGAGATGAATCCTACACAGGTACTTGGGGAAAAGAAAATCAGCTGCATGTAATTATGTGAAAATGCGTTGCAATTGGTATATTCTGTGTCATGCACAGAACTGATTAAAGATGTTGAATCTATCAAGGAAAAATGTACTTGGGATAAGGCTAAGGAAAAGAAACTTTTTTAATGTATCAATTAGAAGTTAAAGAATTTTAACAATAACCGATAGCCTATGAAGGAGCTGGTAAAATTGATGTGTGATGCAAACAAAAGTAATCAATAATTATTCTTTGTTATATTTGCAAAGAAATGGAATGATAGGATTAACCCTTTGGGGCATTTTTTTTCTATTTATTTGATGAAGATGGAAAGGAATGGGAATATTATTAAAACAGCAAAATATTGCATCCATTAATCTGTAAAGATCTAAGGAACATTTACATCTCAGAAGAGATGACTCCATAATTTTATGGCTTACAGACAATTTATTGTAAACAAATCCTGGGAAATCCAGAATTGAACTGACTATGAGTTTGCTTGATTAAATTAATGCAGAGGTATTTCTATACAACATATTTTGATTGGTATAAGATTTTTATTTAACACTGAATTAAAATAGCCCAGTTTATTACCAGAATTAGAATCGTGGAATGGGTGAGGTTGGAAGTGACTTCTGGAGGTCATCTTGTCCAACCACCCTGCTCAAGCAGGGCCACCTAGAACCTTGAAGTTGTCCAGGACCATGCCGAGATGGTTTTTGTATATATCGAAACATGGAGACTCCAAGGATGGATCGATCTTAACTGAAAACTTCGAGTGTCAGAACTCAAAAGCCACTGCTGATGAGAAAGCAACATAGAACTGAAGTTCCCCATGAAGTAGGGATTGATAGTGATATAATTCAGAACTTTCGTTAATGATATAGAAGCCAATATAAAATCAGTGTTTATAAAATTATTAAAGCTTGGTGAAATGTTAAGAAATTATGAATGCAGTTAACTACACAGTAATATGGCTCATTCAAAAAACATACCTATTCAAATAAAAATCATTTAATGTAAGGCAAATGTGGAGATGCAGATACACAATGCAAGTCATTACTGATTTTAATGGAAACTGAAAGCAGATAAATTAAAATTGGAGACGGGAAAGGAAAAATCTCTATTTGTGAAAGAGTGACTGGCTAACTAAAAAGACCTAGTAGAAAATAACTTTCATGACAAATATTTCCAAAATATACTGGTCTTCCTTCCAACCTAGTCTAGACTGAGCAATCATTTTTAACTGGAATTATTTCTTCCTTCTATCAAAATTGTGGATTCCTTATTTGACATGCTTTATTTAAGTTCATACTTTTATTTGTTTTGTGTCAATGAAATAGAAAAGAAATTTGTTTTCATCTTGAAAACACTAATACCTGTTTTTTCTCAAAAAAAAGTTTGAAATAAACCTTTTAGTGCAAACAAGTGCAATACCATCAGATTGGCATTACCCAAGGAAAAAAAAATAAATCACACCTACCCTCTACTTATTAGTTGTTGATAGACATTATTAGCATAAACTCAGCAAGTCTAGGTGTCTTGCAATCAAGTTTGGCTTTCTTTTTGGAAGACGTGCTTCTGTTTGACAGAAGTTATCAAATCAAATATAAGGGCAACTTGGTGAAATGTAATGACCTGAGATATACAGACAGTCAGGCTATATGATCTAATGGTCCCTTCTGGTTTTATATTCTATAAAAATCTATTAATCTTTTATACCCAAGGCTAGTGCAAGTGCAGCCATTAGACCAAGATTTATTTGCAGCAAACCACCACAGGGGAAATATAAAATTGATTTGAAACGACCTTTCAATTCTGAAGTTCAATTTGTCCCTATCACATGTCTTTTAACCTCCAGACATGTCTGTCTTAGTCCAAAAGAGGGATCTCAGGAGGCAGAAGGCGGCAAAGAAAACAAATACTAATTTTTATACTTACAAATGCTTTCAGTCCCCTTTGGGCTAGCAATAAAACAGGCAACCAGGACTGGTTCAGAGTCCAGCTCTTAGTATCATAGCAAGACAAATCTTTCACACTCAGGTGAGTACCAGGCAGAAGGGGATTACCAGTGGATAAAAAACAAGCTGGATGTAAACAATGTGCCGTCCATAATGTTCCACACAGGTAAATTCTGTTCAAATACAGTTGTTCCACGTGTCTTGAAATGTGAAAAAAATATCGGCATCTTTTTGGTTTAAACGAGCCTGAACTACTTTATTAAAAGTTTCTGCCAGCCAAATACTTTTATGTCAGTAATCTTAGATTCTAATTAGTTGGGCATGCTGCCAATAGCTTACATACATTGAAGAAAGACTGTAGCAAATCCATAAATTCTCTTTTGGGATGTTGAGGTGTGGTATGAAGGCTCAGCACATTATTTCTAAAACTCTGTTTTGAGAAAAGCATCTGTATTAAATGTTACATTGTGTGCAGAGCTGACAAACTACAGTTAGAGTAGCTAACTGAGGGCTGGGGTTTTATTTTTCTCTACTCTTCCCTTGTGGTTGCTTTATAAGTGATTTTGTGACACATTATGATAGTAGTAATTCAGTAACATGAAAGTATAATATTTGTAAATGCAAGTAGCACACTCTACATTACATGATATTCACACTGCATGATACATTGAATATTCACTTTAGAGCAGAGCTGCATTTAGAAAGCAACAAAATAAATTTTTCCTGCGACGAGCGAGGGAAGACAAGCAGCCGACTCAATATGAGTGATAAAGCAAGCTTCAACTTTATTGCAAAACCCTACACATATTCATACACTGAATTCTACCTTATGCATACTTGTCTTACAATCATTGGCTTAGCTCTAAAGATTACATTATCATACTCCTCCTACTTGCGGTTACTGCTACGTGGTCCGGGTTCCATCCTGTTTTCCTTACTTCTTCTTAGCTGTTTCCCACAGCTCCTTCTCCTCAAGGCCAAGCCCTGCAGGTGTCCAGCTGTTTACCAGCTTCCCAATGCCAGATACTGCTACGCGGTCCGAGTTTCATCCTGTTTTCCTTACTTCTTCTTAGCTGTTTCCCACAGCTCCTTCTCCTCAAGGCCGAGCCGTGCAGATATCCAGCTGTTTACCAGCTTCTCAGTGCCACAGGTCCTTCTCCTTAAGGTCAAGCTGTGCAGAGTGATCCCAACATTTTCCCTATAATGGAGAAGTCCTACATTGCAAAATATATCATTCTTTCTATCAGGTCAAAGGGATGGGACTGCTACTCTGCACTGGCTGCAAAAGTGAGACACACAGTACAGATGGATTAGATGCATCATATTAAGCCCCAAATCATACCTTCCTGCAAGAAGCTCACAGTAGACCCCACACAGATGCCCACAGTAAGCTGGTGCACCTGGTTAACTGAAATAGCATTTACAAGAAAGTCCTGCCACTGCACTGCTGTCTATCTTAATGGTAAGGAGGGTGGGAGGAGGCACTCACTCCACAGTTTCCTGGATTTATGTCTATGACTTCCAGGATTCAGTCTGAAAAAGCTAGACTGTAAAAGTCAGTGTTAGGGAGGGGATTAGTTCTTCCTTTACTTCTCTAAATCACAGTCTCACACTATCAAGCTGCTGTTGCCTCCAGCGAGGCACCACTCCATCTATTCAACAACTGAGGTGATTCAGCTCCAGATTGCTATCTGTTAAAGTAGCTTTAGGGGGAAAATCAGCAATAAACTCCTGATCCTGGTGATGAGTTTGCCTCATTTCACGTTCCCAAAGATAACTTTCCAGGTGGAAGCAGTGAAGTTTGTGAAGATTTTAAAGTGAAAGCTAAGCAACTTCTCTTCATGATCCTTCATGCCCTAAGTGAGGACCCTAACTATGGATCTTTTGATGACACTGAAGTTGTACTAGTTTTGCTATTGGCCAGGGGGGAAGGATCATCAAGCAAGCAACCTTCAGTATGAGGCATGTCATCTTGTTCCTTCTTATTCTCATTTTTATTCTTTGAAACACACATGAAGTTAAGATTAGGCCAACACATCTTAACTACACTAAATAACATCTGTTTTGTTTATATGCATGTCATTTGTTACTTTTTCATAATTTCTGATACACCCTGTAGTACAGCAAATCATACGTAACATAAAGGAAAGCATATATATCTAGAAAGAATATTGCCTGGACAAAATGTTTCACAGATTTCATATTCTGAGGGCAAAGAAATTTGTTCTTACGGAGGTAAGGCAACAGAGACTTTTTGTTTTCAAATTCCCTCTATCCAAATGAGAAATGTTGATAAGTAGCATAGTTGGCTTAGGCTTGTGTTACCAGATTTGATTTAACAAATAAGGACAAAAGAGTCAACAACAAAAAAAACCCCACTCCTAAATCATGATTCTCAGAAGAATATGACTTTGTTTTCTTATGACTTATCTGTGAAGTCCTTGTTTACTTTCCTAATCATCTGTTCAAGCTTTGATCTTTCTTCTCTGTGTGCTACTTGTATTATTATTTTATTCTACAAGAAGTTCAGAGACCTCTTTCACTCCTTCATGTGCTTTAAACCTTACCTCTGCCTACATCTCTCCTTTTACCTCTTCCTGCTCCTTAGTCTTTCTGAATTTCCTTCATCCCTTCTCCTTCCATTCTCATACAAGACTTGTTACCGTCATACTGACCACTACAGCTGGAAGAATCATCCTGTGCGAAGAAATTCTTGCAAGAAACTGTGTGTTTCTTAACACGGATACTGGACTGTGTGTGAAATTGTTTTCAGAAAAGGAATTTATTTCCATTTGTCACACAAAGGGTATATACAGCTTTACGCCAGGTATATGAAAGGATGAATGGCTCATGTTATGGAAATAGGTCATGTCATTGCCTTGAAGCTGATGTTTTTGAAAACAGTGCCACCAAAGTTGGCAACCTGCTGATTTGCCTTTGAGAATGGGCATCCATGCAGATGCACTGATCATTCCTGAACCGCCACCTGTATATCCTCAAATGCATTCTGCTGTAATGTATCCCATTTTCTATCTTGCTTCGTTTTATGTTCTCTGACTAAAAGGCTCTAGAGTCTTTGTTTATAAGCAAACTACCTAATGTAGAGCATTGTATTCATTCTCCGCCTAAAGAATTGCAATTTACGAAAGTTGAACATGAAAATCAAAGTGTCAAGCCACTGATTTCATCTCTGATGAGTGTGAGGTCCAAAACCATGTACATGTATGTTTACATATATACATAAATATATGCACACATAAATATATACAATATGTTTACTTAGCTTTCAAAAATTTAGTATACCACTCTGACACCAAAGTCCAGCCTCACACATACAAATTAACACCCCTTACAGTGAGGAATCAAGATATATAAATCTTTAGGAAGAATTTGTCCTATAAAGTATTTCTTAGGTCTTTTTTCTTAAAAGATAAGGCTTAGTTAAACCAAGAGTCTATAATAACTTCTTCTAAATGTACATATATTATAAACAAACTACTACATAATATTAAATATAATTAATCACACCCAGTTGCACTCTTTGAAGCTAAAATTAATCATATTTCAACAAACAGGGCAACTATATCTAATGCTATTTAACAAAATGTTCAATGCTTCAGTTCTCTTTCTGGAGATGTCAAGTAGAAATAACGCATTTCCAAACAAGAAAAAACTTCATTTTACATGTATACACATATTTATCAAGTTCTTTGTGCTCTTGGTATTACTAGGAATGATATGAAGGAGCAAGATATGAGTAAATCACAGGCATTCTCCTGTAGCATTCCTGTTACGAAAATGAACTATTAACACGGGTTTTGCCAATGATACACCCAATGTTTGTCTTTGAAAAAGCCCTATTCCTACATATATCTGAGTTTCCAGCTCTGATGTGTGTGTTACACCACATATAAAGTAATGTGTCCAGCTTTGACCCCCCCAGTGCAAGAAAGATATCAATAAAAAGGGGTGAGTCAAGGTGATGAAGCTGTCAGGGGCTGAAGAACTCATCCTGTGAGCAGAAGTTGCAAGACTAGGGCTTGTTTGGCCTAGAGAAGAGATGGCTTCAAGGGGGGTATAAGAGCAGCCCCCAGTACCTACAGGGTGGCTATGGAGAAGACTGAGTCAGATTCTTCACACTGGCACATGGTGGCAGGACTACTGGTTTTCTCTTTCATTTCATCAAAGCTATTGTTTCCTTTTTGATCATATTTATGAAGTGACAGAGAAATCTGGAAAAGTTTTATTCAGAACAAACATGGAAATAGAGAATCATAAAAAAAAAAATAGAGGAAGCAGTGGTAGATACAGAAAGAAAGGAGAGGTATGGCTTCTTGGGAGAAGGAAAATATTCACGGAAACATCTACATTACTGTGAGGTTTCCCTCAAAGTTGAAAGTCTGGATATTCCTGAGGTTTCTGTTTATTATAATTAACTGTCAGCATATGAACAACTGTTGCTACTTTTCGTTTCGTGCTCCAATTTGCTATTAAATCCTCCATGAACTTATTTTCTGCTTGTCCTATGCATATTTAACTTTTGCTATCTATACTGTGTTAAGTCTTGTGCTTTCATTTATGGTACTCAGTATGTGCTTAAAATTGGATCTCTACCCAGTGCACCTGGTTTTCTTTAAACACATTTCTTTAAAGGGTTTATACTTTTTGTACGGCTTGGGTTTTGGTTTTTTTTATTCACTGAAGCAAACTATGAATCATGATAGAAATGAAAAAAAAATTCCAACCCCTCAAAATGTAATAAGATGTTATGCAACATGCAATAATACTAATCATGGTGTTTTCAAACATTCTTGTTTACTCCTTGATCAGATTTCCAGCATTCAGCTAAGACCAAAATAGAAATGACAAATAAAGCTAGCTTCCTATACAGCCACAAGACTTCATGGGTTTAGAAGTGCCAAAGGACACTTAAAAAATTAAGACAACATTGATAACTTACACAGTTGGGACCTGCTCCAGGAGATGTGTGGGGGAATACTGCTGGCTACCCTTTTCTTCTCTTTAACCGCTGATTTGCTCCTACTACTTTACTTACTTATGCATAAACAAAATGTAGTCTATCTTATCTTAAAAAGGACAGGCACACATTTCCCTGCCATTTTTTCCCCCCAATTTTCAGTTCTAATTTCAGTGAATATGTTGTAGCGTTGAATATTTTTTTCTCTCTTCCAGACCCATCTGAACTATTTCCAGACTAGTTTCATCCCTTGTGTTCCACTAGACTGTTCTTGATCAAGTCTATAATAACCTCCGGTAACCCAAAACTCACAACCATACTTCCAACTAAGGTGCTTTTGGCACCTTCCTGAAATCTTATTATCCATTCGCTGATGGTGTCATTTCTTTAATCTTTTTGAACACTTTGCTCATTCTTTTGGGATGTCTTCTAGATTATATTTTTATTCATCATTCAAAGCTTTGCAGCAGTTGCATTGGTCTCCCACTGATTCTCTTTTTCTGACATAAATATTAACTCTCATGCCACCTTTCTGCAGGTGACAAGAGAGATGTACTGCTAATTGATACACATTTTCTTATTTTTTACTTTTTCAGGTAACACCTTCCATCAATACCCACAACCCAAATGATATCTTAAGTGTAATCTGAAAATCCAGTTTCTATCTGAGTCAGCACATCCAAGTAGTTTGCACATCTATGATATTTGCCTTCCAGGTGGTGAAATCTCTTATCCAGGCATTTATCAGCTCACATCTCAATTTGTGTCATGTTTTCTATAACCTTGAAAAATACAGTACTCTTCCACTCATGCATATTGAAAGGGCTCAGAGGACTTTTGCAGACTGACATGACTGAGCTGTGTCAAATATGAGCTGATAAAAATGTATGTGTAACAGCAGCCCAGCAGGACTTACCAGCTTGAGCCTAATGGCTTGTGGCTGATTCAGGGAGTCTTTCACCTCTGTCTACCAAATGCCTCATCATCATAACCAGAGTGGCATGGAGATAGTACACTGAACACAGCACTCCAAGGAGGAAAGAGTTGGGAAGACTTTCAACATCAACAGCACAAGATGGAAAGCAACCTACCCTGTAAAATATTAATAAAATCATAGAATAATAGAATAACCCAGGTTGGAAGAAACCTCAAAAGATCATCTGGTCCAACCTTTTGTGGGAAGGGGAGCCTAGAAGAGACTATCTAGCACCTTGTCCAATCATATCTTGAAAACCTCCAGTGATAAGGACTCTGCCACGTCCCTGGGAAGGTTGTTCCAGTAAATGATTGTTCTTGCTGTAAAAAATTTATTTCTTATGTTGAGCTAAAACCTCTCCTGGTGCACCTTGTACCTGCATCCCTTTGTCTTCTCCATGTGACTACCTGCGATGAGAGAGACTCCATTCTTTTTGGTCACCTCTTAAATACTTTCCTGAGAATGAAAGTTCAGCCAAGTTGAAGTGTGCTATCCAAACTCTGGATGAATGCAACAGTTACTGGAAGTGACCTCAACTTTGACCCATAGATGACTAATTTTGATAAATTCACCAGCAGATTCTCAGATTATCAAGAATCAGAAGCCTTAAAAACTTCTTTCTGTGAACATGCACATCATGCTCAGAAAAAAGCAAACCAAGGTTTTGCAAAAGTACTAATACTCTTGCAGAAGATCTGTACTGATGTGATCATAGAAAGAATCTGATGTGTTGCTTCTGAAAATACACTTAGGGCAGGAAATGTTGACACTGACATTAAAAAATTACCTTTCAGCATAGTATTATTCATAAACAGTAGGCATGTCCCTATGTGCACTTAGATACAACACTCTTTGCAATGCCAAAAAAATTAATTGCTATATAGTATTGAGCTCAACTTTAGTTGACATTAATTAGGGACATGCATCATGTGTGTGAGAAAGGAAGATATTGTTAAATCAGAGTTCTGCCTTAATCCTTTCTTGTTAAGCTCTCCTTCTTTATTCTTTAAAAGATACTCCTCTGTCACAGTGACAGTCAGCAAATGACAACCAGTCTTGCTCTTCATCCTTGGAGAAGGCTATGAAGATATCAGTCCTTTTGAATGTGTCATCCTCTGTGATTCCTCCTCCTGTCTAAAGTGTTGTTCATCATCGCAATTATCTTTCATTCCCTTAAATTAGTCTTTTCCATATGTTTTATTTAAATATGAACTATAATAATGGTCTGGAAATTATGCCTTTAGAAGATTTATTTTTCTCCAACTTGTTCCTTTTGACATTTTGTAACATAGTTAAAATATGCTTCTCTCTGAAAAAAAAATTAATGTGACCTTAGGAAAGATTAAAGCCAAAACACAGTAATAATTGCCAAAGATGAGCTGCTACAAAATTGCAGAGTTTTGCCATATTTAGGTAAAGGATATTTGTTGCTAAAAACAAAAACATTACAGTAGTGTAGGCAGCCAAAATCCTGTGATAATTTATCCAAGTCTGCTTCATTATTTTATACTTTAAGTTCATGTCTATATGTAATCCTGGTTTCAGTTCTGGAAAAGCAAAGCATTACTGAAGCTTAATATAGAAGCTTAACTCATAGCACATTTATGATGTTAATGCAATTTGTGCATCTCTACTTTTAACAATTCTATGGGCTTATGTATTAGGTAACTGTTACTATTTTAGTTAAATGGCATTTATTATTATAATTTCGTGACACTACAGACTAATGGTAAGTTTATTTCTGATATCCCAACTTTAATATCATATACTCAATGAGTTCTATTATTTATATTTTAAGTTTCATTGTACTGCTTTTGCTTTCTTTCAGCTTTATCATATTGATATAATTTAGCATAATCTTGTTTGTAGAAACCTGGTGTGGGTCAATGTGACAGAAGGTGAAGCATGTGTATTTTATATTTAAAAATGGTGAGAAATTTAATATGTATAGATGAACTTCATTGTGAATATGTAAGAAAGCAACTGAACTTTAGTTTCCATCTGTAGCCTAAGAGGATAAATCTCCACCACATAAAGAAGGTGCATGAGTTGGCAGAGTGATGCTGTGCCAGATCTTACATCAATACCGTACCATCAGGGTACATCAGGGCGTTATCACACCATCCTGCTTGCCTTGGCTAGAGCGCTTCTCAGTCCAGTGCATGATAAAACCAGCTGATTCGTGCGTCCCGTTCCACATCTAGTTCTCACATTTACATCAGCACCAGTCTTGTATACTTATTTTTCCTTAAATGTTCATGACAGTTGAGTTCAGACCAATCTATACCTACAGAGAGCCTTCCTTTCTCCTGGAGTACCACAGTCCCATGAACCTCACCAGGTTTTACATATTCAAGGCCACTACAATGTTCAGCAAAGGAAAAGCAAAGTCACACGGGTCTGAAGGTGTGCTGAGCTAGTACTGTAAAATTGTGTTCTGATAGGCCAGATTAAGGCCCTATTTGGACTGCACTCTTGCGAAGAGCTGGGGAGAAATTGTGCTGTGTTTGCTGTTATTTCAAGAAGTGACACAGATACTATACCAGCTTCATTCCTCTCTAATTCCCCAGGTATTAGGGCTGCATGAGGCAAATAAACAAATCCCAGAAGTGTACAATGGGGTGCATTACTGCTGCACTCCCAAATCCTCTAGAAGTTACTTTGACATTTCAAGCAGAATGTCTCAGTCCACCAAAATTAGCTCTGCGTTACTCACAGTGAATCACAGACTTGGTTTCCCTCATAAGCTACCTTTATTCTTCTCATTGTGGTGCTCAATTGTATATTAATCTATTGCCAATTTCCAAATTTTACACATTTAGTGTAAAACAATCCTGGGTTGTTTTTCTTTCTCTTTCTTGTGAAAAAAAAACAAAGAAAGAAAGAAAGAAAAAAACCAACAACGCAAAGCAAAACAAACTCCAAAACAAATAGACTCCTTCCCCCCCCGCCATCCCCCAAAAACCAACAAAAAACCACTCCAAAACCTCCAGACGTTTTAGAAATATTTTATTGATTTTAAAAAGTGCTGTAAATTTTGAAGTGTATGTATTCATGTTGTTTTTTTCCTACAGAACATGTTAGTAAGAGAATTAGAAACTTCCTAGAAATTATACTTTCAGAGGAAATCCTGAACACATGCTTGGAAATTAGGTTTTTAAAAAATATCCAAAGGTCATTGGGAAAAGTTTGTTTAAGTGTAAATACAAAATACTATTTAAAATCTATTCTGACTCTATAAGTTCTTTGTTCGAATCCTGAAGAGCAAAACCAGCAACAAATCTGCTAACGTTATAAATCAGTCCTCTGACCTTTTAAAGTTGAACGTATCAGCTTTGCTGAGACTTTAATTTCACTGCTTTGTATCTGAGAAAACTTTAGGTCAGATGGACATGTTACAGAGTTATGCAGAGTTTATGCCTATAAAATAGCAATAGATTTTTCTTATACGTGTATTTTATGTTTAGTCGCTCAATAGCAGCAGCTGATTGTTGGAGAGGTGGGACCTGACATTTTATAACTGTTTCATATAGGGTTTTTTCTCCTATTTTTGTTGTCTGCTTTGTAACATTTAAACGTTGCAGCCTTTTCAAGCACGAACTTTCCCTCCTCCCTTACATTCTAGTCATTCCTTCCTCACCACAGAGTCAGCTTTTTTTAGAGGCAGCTTGAGTTTTATGTTTCTGCTTTGACCAGGCACCGAATTCAGATCACCACATGGCTTGGGGGCCAGGGAGGAGGATCAGTTGTTGACCCACATCTGTATGGCTGGCAGGTAAAATCACTCACCCAAAAGGTAACCTGTCTTCCCCCAGGGGGTGGGTCAAAGCTTTCATTAGAAAATATTGGCCATTTTATTCAATTATTTAAATAATCCTCTCCCTTCCCGCACATAGTCTGAAAGATAATTTCCAGAGGTCTAGTCATTTAAAATCTGTTTAAAAAGCACAGGAGAAAGCAACATGTGCCATATTTAAAGCAATTACACAACCTGAAAAGCTACTGTAACTAGTCCAGGTTTTGCATCATTTTAGTTTTGGAAACGTATTGATATATACATACATATGCAAAAATTCATATTAATGCATACATTCTCATTTTATCTTTTATTACAGAGGATGAAAAAAACTTCACAAGTAGAGGCAACTATCTTCAGCACAATTGGTACAAGTGTTCGGCTCACTTCCCAGGTAAGGAAAGTGAACAACAAGGTTTGCAGATGAGCTTGGAATCAAACTGTGCAGTTTAGTTCTTGTGGCTGAACCATGTCACAGTGTTTCCACCAAACCCAGCACTTAGCGGGGCTACCTCACAGGCCGGGCATGCTGCACGCTGCGATTCAGTCTGGAACCGCGCGAGTGATGGCAAAGGGGCAGAGGGATGTCAGCCACCTCCCCCCATCACATTGGCCAGCAGATACCTGTCGCAGATGAAAGATTGCCAAGGGCTAAGAATAGCTCTGTTTGCTTTATAGCTGTAGTAAGTCCCGCCCTTCCTAGAAAGAGAATATTGATACAGGGACCTATGAATACACCGCTCCCACAAGCATGCCTGCACCGTGACATTCCTCTCATGTTCCTTCCATGTGTTTCAGGGAACTACAAAGCAGCTCTTACCCCACCCAGGATGACCAACGGGCTGACTACAGCCTCACAGTTAAAATTCAGGGATGAGGGTTTCAACAGACTGCTCAGATTTGCCATGAAGACTACAAAACACGTGGAAAAAAACAAACGTGCTTTGTCACACAAAACTACTACTGATGGTTGTTTCATACTTCATTTCTAACATTGATCAAGCATTATTTTAATATTTATGAAAAATAGAAAATTATTTAAGTCTTAAAATACCCCATAGCATTGGTACCACCATCTTCAAACTACTGAGACCGGTCAAATAAGCATGTTTCTGCCTCTTTAGGTGCAAAATTCTGCTGCAAAGCTGAATTAAGGTTAATTTCTTCCAGGTCTTAGTCTTTGGCTTTTAGATGGGATTTAGCAGCGACAAAAAGAAATGAGAATAAAATTGCTTTATGGGGTTTTTTTCTCCTATGTAAGCAGATTTCGCAAGCAATTTAGCGAAATGTTATTAAGAAGAGAACAGGGGATCCCTGGGAGAGTACCTTTTAGTAAATGTGGTCCACATGGATAAAAAAATCATTGAGAACCATTCTGCTAAACTCTTCTATTAGTCATGGGCTAGTAGTTCTGACAGCAACACACAGAACAATTTTGGCAATTTAGTGCTGCAAATTCCTTTGAAGTAGTCAGTATTGTCATTAATTGACAATAAGGGTGCATCTGTCATCACATGACTTCATTTCTTTAACGTCTTTGCATTATGTCTATCTGAGAGTACATACATATCATAAATGTTATATTCATCTCGATTGCAAGATAACCAGTCATTTCAGAAATGATACACACATTTCATAGGACAGGAGGACCAACAAAAGCATGAATGTCTGTTCTTACCCTTGCATGTCATTACAGTTTTGGATGGTTGATTTCTGGCCTTACAGAGGCAGAAGTATTGTTTTTACCATGTCTGAAAGCATAAACCCCGCTTTTCCCCAGAAAAGGTACCTAGAAAACTGTGCAAGCACTGAAGACCAGACGTCCATGCTAGCAAGGAGTTAACCCCCAGCCAGGAGACAACAGTATAGCTTGCAACAAGCCAAAGCTGTCAACAACTTAAGTTTTTCTGTTCATCAACAGGGTTGTTTCAGAATCATGCGACATATAAATATTTAGTAAACAACCTTGAAAAATATCAACTATACTGTCCAAAATGAGTGGGAGAGCGTGGCCTAATTAGCCAAGGTTTCTCTGGTTTTACTATCTTTTGATTAAGGAATACAAAAATCAATGTTTAAGTACATTATGACCACAGCTATAAAACCATCAGTGTAATCGTGAATGTTAGCGCTCTGATAAACCCGAGAACTTCAAAAGCGTGGAGCTGGCACGAAGTGTTGAGCCATTCCCATACTTAAGATGCTTCAGCTCTGTGTTTATGGTTTAGTCTTATTAATAAACAAGTTTTGTTTCTCTCTAATATATGCAATTATGATCACCAAAATCTGTCAAAAAAAAGTTTCATTAAAAACTGAAGCAAGGGGGCAGCTAATGGGAGGACCATAGAGAAGGCTTTCTTGGCTGCTTGTCAGATATCTTTCTTTTTTTTTACCTTCATTTGAAAACTATTTTTGTGCGGCATTTCAAACAACAAAATCAATATTCACATTCATTGAAATAGCTAACTAGTAAAAGATATGTATTGTTTGAATACTTTTTTGTGTGAGGTCAAGAGGTTAATTACACAAGTAAAAACTCTAAATTGTCTGGAGACTACTGAACTGTATAAATAAACAAAGTATTGTGCAAAGTGTATTTAACGTCCGTGCAATTTATTCTTTTTCATTCAGTGGTATTGCTGAAAGAGCAGTGGGGATTTTTGTAGCAATTTTATGTGCTTTGTGCTTTCTGCTTGAGAAGGTCTGCAGGCTCAGTCACTTGTATTTGAAGTTGATTAGGATGAAGTCAGAGTGCTCACATTTTTTTAACGGCTTATGAGAGTGTTCAGCTCAAGAGCAGGAAGAAGAAAAACAAATACTCCTTACAAATATTTTGTCTTGAAAGCATTTCCCTAAAAGTACAACTGCGTGTGTGGTCAGATGGAAAAGGCATACTCGAGTCTACTGACAGACATGTCTTCAGACACCTGGTAGTTAACAAATGCCGTGCTTGACAGAAGTTGCTCTGATCAAAGCGTCACTTAAAAAGTCTACCTGAGAATTCAGATTAAACTTCTGTAGAAGCTTATAATTTGTGCTACAATGGTTACAAACTTACTAAGTAATACAGGCGTTAACTGTATGATGAGAAACTAAGTTTAAACATTATATAAAAACATCACTAATTTCCAGGGGTTTGTTGTCCATTTAAAAAAAATGTATTCTCAAATTACAGTATAACATAGACTATATTTTCTTATCAGTGGCAGCAGCGATGCTTAAAATATGCTAGCACTGACAGTAATTGTAGGTTCAGTTTGCTCTAGGAATTACCTAAACTCATGTCATCTGTGCCCAGGACTGTGATACAAAAGCAAAATTTGAAACTGAATTCATTTGCTGTACATGAAGCACGCAGTTAAGTAAGTGCTCATTCAACAAATGCCATGGTTGTTTTTTTTTTCGACAAGATCATGCATGGAAACACGAAGTTTTCAGGCAAGAGAATACAAACCAATGGCCAGTTCATGCAAGGAACGTACAAACTTCTGCCTAACAGACTCTAAAACGAAAATGTCCAGGACATGGTAGCAAGGGTTCTCTGCACAGGGAAACTCGAGGACATCTTTACATTTAGCTTCTCTCCAGTTAATTCTTTAACACTACGCATATTCAAAATGTCTCAGCAGGGGAAAACATTTTCAGTGCTAAGAAATGTAGAGAAGCATTGCTCTAGGGAATTATATTTGTTATTTTAAGTGCTTTAATTCTGAAAATTTCCCCCTTCCCTTTTTTTATCTTGTGGGATGATTTTGAAAATCAGAGCTTAATCTTTTCTCCTGCATTTGTTACGACTCCTGTGTCACTAGGCTAAACTGTAGTCATCATTAAGCTTACAGTAACTTACAATTTTTATTCTAATGTGTATGATGACTGTTATTTTAGAGGCTGTGTTTTGGTAAGACTGGTGCTCCTTTGAATTGTTACTTCACCTATCTTAGCATTTGTTACCTTATCAGAAAGAGAAAAAGTGAAATATCTTTTTTTAAAAAATTCTGACCAGTGGCAATGTGGTGTCCCTCAGGTACAGTTTTTCTTGTTTTGTGCATCAAAGATGGAACAACAATATTTCACAAATAAATTATATTCTGAAGAACAAAATTGATCCTGGCATATAATATAACCTACCATTAAAAAACACTTCCACCCCCCCTTATAAATTTACCTGTAGGAATGTATCATAATGCATTTTCATTTTCTGCGTTTGATACATTTTTGGCAATCTGATACCTGTCATGACTGATACCTATGCACTTTTGAAGATTTAGAGTTCATGAAAGTAAAAACTTGGTAGTCTATTGGACTGTTTTGTGGCAATACAAACCAGCAGAGAAAGCAACCACTGGTTCTTCTGACAATGTAAGCACAATGAGATTAAATACCATATTTTTTACACATGCACTAAAAACATAACTGTAGTAGAACGAGCACTATAAATCTGAACATACCCAACTGATGTGTTGAAAATGGTCACTTTTGAAAACAGATGACACTCAAGAATTTGTAGATTTTCACTTTCCTAGTTTAAACTTCTGTTGCATTTATTACACAAACAAGGGACTCTTGTTAATTACTGAGATATATGGAGATTGGCACCAGCCGCATATGCATTTCCCCAGCTTCTCATAGACATTTATTGTTATATGGCTAGTAATTGCACAGCTGTCACTCTCTCTCATGGTCTGAGATGTATGGTGTGTGTCATTTATATCAAGTAAGCGTCTTGTCTTGTTCAAAGGGAAACATGAAACCATACCACATCGTCAAAGCTCTGTGTTTCCATATGCGTATTATCCGAAGTAGGACTGCGGTGATTACAGCCAGTTCCAGGCTGTAAGGCACCTAACCAAAACTTGAATAAAACTGAAGTAGTTGAGCTTGAAATTGTGACCTTAACCAAACATGCATGTCACAAGCGTGTATACACATCTCTTCCCGCTTCGCTTCCTACACAGTCTGCTTTCACACTCCATCTCTCTCTTCTACACAAAGCGTTGCAAGTACTTGGAGTCCTGTTTCTCTGCAGGTGTGAAACTCCCCCACCTTGAGCCAGTCCACACATTTCCCCTACAAAAGCCCTGTTTGGATCCTGGAAGGAGGCATGGTTCTGAAGAAGTCCTCAGGTACATTTCACAAGTGTTTTTTGAAACATTTTATAGCTGTAAAATTGTCCTGACTGCAATCACAGCAGAGGCTGATTAAAATTAAACCGAGAAGATTGTGCATACCTTTGAATTGCTTTGAAGTGAAAGCCCTTTCCATGGGAAACCTGAATTCAGTGTCTCTCTTGGCCTGAATGTGTCCTGGAAGATTCCCCTGATTTGCAGGACAGAAATATTTTAGTTCAGTTCTTCTCTGGAATCTTCGAAAATGGACAGTTTTATCTGATCAATATTGCTCAAATCAGTTTTAAAACTATAAAGTGTATAAAACAAGGTTTTGCTTTGAAAAATGAAATCAGCAACAAAAAATTTAAAAAAAAGATATAAGTTACTTCATGTATTACAGTTAACAATTTGGTTTTGCAAAAGGATTTTTTTTTCCTTCTAAGGTTTTTGCATGAGGTACTGGAAGGTGAAGTTGAATCATTGCTTTTTGTTGGCTTTGTTATCAAACTGAATTTGTCCCAAAATATTACTAAAGAATAACTAATAGTACCTATGTAATCTGAACATATCAATTGACACCTAAAATCCTCTATTATCAACAAGATAGTGTAATTGAACCTATACAAAACCTTGAAAAACATAATTTCTACTTTGATAACTGTGAATTGTTAATTTAATTTGATTTCTGTTTCCTTTATCATAGATTTTAGTATGTTAAGCCTCTTGTAAGAAAATTTTAAAAATCTGCAATTCCAATAATACTGTTTATTAGTATAAATAATTAGTAACAAAGAAGCAGCAGTTCAGTTTATTCAGCATACTTAATCATTCAGGAAAAAATTTGTCCAGGAAAGGCAGTTAGTGCATTTATTACAATTATTCACTTACTGTTTTTCTAAGTAACTGGCCATCTACAGCACCTGACAAGTTCTCTCCAAGTGAATGATACAACACTTACATTTGACTCAGTTAAATGTGGAAACAAAGTGAATTTCATTCATGGTAGCAACTTCTAATTATGCTTTATATTTTTCAAAGCACGTATTTGTGGGTGTAGAGATTGAAAGAGAAAAGATCCAAGTGAATCCCTATGACATCATGCATCATACTGGAAAAAATGTTTAACCTGGAATGATGACGAATTTTGTACTTTCACAACTTTTCATTCCCAAAGGATGCTGTGCAGACTGCAGATAAACTAGGATAGCTCAGTGAACCACTTTTGACATATACACTTCTTCACTTAGGTTTGAGTTCATGACAAGTCTGATCTACTAAAACAAATATTCCTATTGCAGAGTATAGACATAAATGACAGGCTATTGTGACTGTTCATTGTTTTGAGATTGGACTAAGTATTTATGAAAGTAGAGGAACCAAAACCAGTATGGGACTCTAGCAGTTCACTCAGAATTCCCGTTTCTCAGCCGGGAAAAAGTATATGTATGGTAATACTCAGACTAAATGATGTATTGCTGCTATATTGGTATGTGAGGTAAACTAGAATATTGATTGTCTCTGTTGATTCACAAAAATATAGCTATAAAGTTAATTCCATTTGGAAAAGGAACAACAATTTAAAAGACCAGTTCAAAGAATACCTGGATAAGTAAAGAAACGCAGTGACCTTTGCATACCTATTTTGCTGCACCAGAACAATTAATTGCTGTATTTCCATTCCCATTAATCTCCAGGCACCATTCAAATACGATAATGATGAGACTGAATAAACACCTTGGAGCTGTAAATCATCTTAAAATTCCTGAATCAGCTGAATTACACAATGAACCTTTAAATTTCCTATTTCAATTCCCAGCTACATTTTATGAACATTTGGTTAAATGTCTTCAGTAGTAATCAATCAAACAGCACTTTTATCTTTGTAATGGTTGAGGAGTAACATGAATTAGGTAGGCCTCAAAAATCAGACACAAAGAATTAAGTATTTTATGCTTAGTTTTATCTTTAGCAGGAGTTAGAGCTATTCTAAAGAACCTGACAAATGACAGATAAAACAGGATACAGAGCACACAAAGGATCATAGTGTTGACTATGCAAAGCAGCATCAGATTTGAAATTGTAAATGTCTTCAATATATATTTTCGCTTTAATTTTCGTTACTTTTTCAAGTCTGTATGACAAAGCTATATATGTCGATATTAATTCCTGATATAATTTGTAACAGAAATATCAGGAAAACTGCTTCAAACCATCTCAGCAACCCACATCCTTAACTGGAAAATGCTTGAAACAAACTTCCTGACAGTGCACACACAAAAATCTGTAAGAGTACTCACAAAGATGATACGAGTACTCAATGAGTGAAAAACATTTCGACATGCTCTGTAACTGTGTCCACTGTGAACTAGAAAACCCCTTTCAGACCCTACTGATTTTTCAATAAAAATCCAAGCAGGAGCTCAACTAATTTTAAAATTTGAAATTTAGGTCTGAAGTGTTTGTCCAGATTTCACAGGTGTTTTTTTGTTTATCTGTCTTTTTGTCAGGATTTTTTATACTTTCACAGCCCCCAAAGGAAACTGCACTGACTGAAGGTAAACTAGGATAGCTCAGTGAAATATTTTTGATGTACACACTCCATACTGAAGAAGACATATATTGATGTTCTGTGTCACACTTCCAGACACACCATTCACTCCTTTTCCAGCACATTGTTTCTCATGTGCTGACTCAAGCCAAAACATGACAAAAAAGGCCTTGTGCAGGCAAAGGAATCTGTCATTTGGAGTATTAAAATCATATTATTTAAAGTCAAGTTCTGCTCTGGATCTCAGTGTCTGACTGCCTTAAAGGAAGGCTAACCCTTATACCAGTGGTGACTGCAGCCAGAAGGATATGTTTTTCCACAGCAAAAAATACCAGCCAGTCCACATTCCTTTGCAACGTGTCTTGGTGAGGGGAAGGGATTTTCTAATCCTAATCCTAAGAGTGAGAGAAATTTATAAATTCTGCTATCTTGTTGGTTTTGTTTTGTTTTAACTGGATAGAAAAGTTTCTTGCTGCTTCTAACTACTTAGCTTGAAACCTAATACTAAACTGATAGCATTTGTATCATTTATCTCAACCTCACCAATACCTTCAGAACCAGATAGAAGAAAATCGTGAGGAATATATCTCAAAAGCTATTTTATATAAGGGTTCAACTAGTTTCAGACAAAGTGCTTGGTATTTCTAACTTACATTCTTCCTCTTCCACTTCGGTTACTTCATCTTATTCTTACAAGATTTAGCCATTAAAAGCACACATAAGTCACCAAGAAGTAAGTCGAAACATACTCCCAGCTCCCAACTCCCTCCCAGCTACACACACAGATGATATTGAAGAAAGGTTCTGTCTGTGCCAGGGTGCCACTTTACTAAAATGTTAATGCTCAATTTTTAAGCTGAATGTGTGAAAAAGAAAATACCTGTTAATGTGCTGGTGAGCAGAGAGTGGCAGATTTCCCAAGATATTTAATAATAACCACATGAAATCTAGGGGAAGAATGCAGGCACAGATCTTAGATTTAAACATTTATTATCCTGCAAGAATGTTAGAGGTAATAAATGTCTCTTTTTCTTCTTCTTTTTTTTTTTTTTTTAAGGTTTAAAATATGGATTTTCTCAATTTAAAGTTACAAGAAAACTAAACTTTTGAAAATGCAATAATTAACAGTTCAAGTAGCCAAATTAAGTTAGCTTTTGCTCCAAAGGGAAATCTGATCCTTTCTTTCCTGGAAAGATGGAAATGTGCACCACAAGACGTTACTTGTACATTTTGTTTCACCCAAACATTGCTCTGAAACAGCTGATTAAGAACCTAGCAGTGCATGGGAATACTTGAAGTGATTCTTTTCTGCAGTCTTCTGTCTAGTCTGCAGTAAGTTACCTCCATCTAGGTCATCCTTCTTCACTGAGACCAACTTGAAAAGACACACAAATGGAATTCTGGAAGAAATGGAAACAATTCAGCTCTAATACCCATTGTGCTGGAAACCTGCCATTGCTACTTTCAGAAATGATTGTAAGTAAGTGTACTGTGGGGGTTTTTTCTCACTGTTTTCAGGACTGATCTCAGAGATGCCTCTCGAAAAAAACATTTTCCAAAACCAAACTTCAATATACAATAAAGAATTTCATTTTTAAATAAAGCCTTGGAAAAGAACACCCTGAGCAAGATCTAAACAGCAGTATTGCAACATTTGCAATTTTCTTGCGAAACTTGCCAATTACTCAGGTAATATCAAGTGTTGCAACAGAAGTCAGCTGTTGGATCACTCCCGATCCAAACACAGGCAAAGGGCTCAAAATCGGATATTGGGATTAGAACTCTGTTGTGCATGAAATTACTTTTCCAGAAAACCCAAAACTTGGGATATTTGCATATTAACTTTGCCTCAGTGGCAAGTCACTGAAGGGCTGATTTTGCAATGTTCACACTAAGAGCAGAATGTTCACGCACACCCTCTCTATGCACGCTCTCATTTGCAAAGCAACACTGAAGCTGAGAGAGGAACGCTTCAACACAACAACAGACAGATTAGTACAGCTTTAGCAATCTAAAGTATTTTCATAACAGTAGACATGCAATTTCCATTCTGGGTTCAAGTTCAGTGTAACAGACCAGTAAATTTGGGTGTAGATGAGTTGCTTATTTTGTTTCCCTTCCTTCTCCATCATTGACACATTCAGGTTTTTCAGGTTTTTAATATGCATATAAAGTAAAAAACAATTTTCTGTTCTTGTAGCAGCTCAAATACACACAAGAAAAGAATATTATTTGGATTGAAAAATCCTGATTATGAACTCAGTCCAAATCTAGTTTCTCCTCTAAATTATGCAGCTAGCAACAAGAAGGAAGATATTTTCTAAATAAGCCTAATTTCTGAAAAAATTTTCAAGCCACCTGGCTTAACCTAAATGCTATTGATCAGAGGCATTCTAATAAATGATGGCTTAAAAGCATTTCCAAGACAACTTTACAATACGTAACCGTAATAGGGGAGAATTCTACAAATATAGGCATCAATAAAGGAAGCATATAAAGGCAAATAACAATTATGCATTGTTACAGGAGAGTAAGATGATTCTTTTTCCTTGTGCAAGCATTCTAAATAAATTAGGGAGTCTTGTTTATTCTTCTAAAAGAGAAGTGTTATTATCCCAGCAAAAACTGTGAACTTAAAGACAAGAAAACAGAGCACTGGTAAGCAACTTAGCCCTGGCCAGAAGTGGAGGAATAGGGGCACAATTAGCTGTTGTATCCCACATCCCAGCTGAATGAACAGAATGTGAGATGGCTAAGTGCTTCCAAAGCTGATGGAAGCACAATGCATGCACTGTGCTCAGGAGCTCATAAAATGGAGCATTTTTATGAAAATAATAGTACAAACTGAAGAACATACCAGACTTGCAACCTACATGAAAGGGCTTATAACCCACATGTATACAGTCCATAAGCAGAGACCAACACTAGAAGCATCAGGCTGGTAAGATTTTCACCTCAAAAAGTACAACTGAAGAGAGATCTGACTGTTTTATAATAAACAGCAGTACTTGGGTACCCAATCTACAAAGCAGGGTAGACCAAAAGGCATCTTCTGAAGATTTCACTGTACACTGGCAGATTTGAGTCAAAGAAACCAAAAGGCACCTCTGTTCCTCACTAGATTGTCATATCTGGCAAAAACACCCCAAACCACTAAATTAGACAACGCAGATTTTTCTATTCACTCTTAAGAGACTGGGAGAATTGTGGAATCAGGCAAGGAACTCTAGGGATTTCCACAAACTACAAGCTTCTTTTCTTCATTTTTAAAACTGAAAGTGTGTTCTCAGTAGAATTACTTTATGCTTATGTGGCTGTTTTCTGGCATCCACGTTTTGGTTAAGGCAGCATAAGCGCAACCCTGAGAGGAGAACTTGATACTAAATTCAGACCTGAAAAGCTTATTGCAAATAGCTGAGAACCATGCTATATGTCATTTCCATCAAAGAAAATATTTGACTCGGAGGAGGATATCACCTCATCAAAGCTCTTGCCCATCCAATAGTTGTGATGACTACAGTCAATATTAAAGGAGGTTATCATGACACAGAAACTGTAACAAACCTACATAGTGAAGGTTTACAAGCAGGTCCTCAGATATCCAAAACTAGGAACGGGGCAGAAATGTAGGGCTGTAGGAGCAAACACATCGTTACCTTAGAAGCAAGTAGATATAAAAATCTGCTGGATTAGTTAGTTAATCTTCAAGCAAATCAATAAGTACTTTATGCATTTTGTTGGTGTTGTAGAGGAACATATTTTTTAGACCTGCAAAATCACCTCAAAATTGATAATACACATGCTATCAAAAGCATGAGTACGTCAGACTAACACAGGATTTAAAGAATGGGGTAATGTGTAATTCAGAATATTTAATTAGGAATGAACGGAAGTGAAAGTAAGATTATTTTAAAGAAGAATAGATTTGGTTCATATATGAGATTATAAGTCAGTGAGGTTCCTCTGGCAAAATGGATTGTCGTTCCTTGGAGCTGAATGGATTAACGTCACAGTTCAAGTCATAGGTTCAGAAGGATCATAACTGGTCTGTATGAAATAGTATCAAAGTATATTAAGGACAATGATCCTGGCAGAGACTATGTTTGGTTTCCAGATATCTTAGAATTGATTATATTCTCCAAATTCTTTAGGAAATAACATACTCCAAATTCAAGACTCCTAACATGTTCTTCAGTAAGGAGCCAGCACTCTGCTTGCATACAACTGAAGTGCTAAAGTACGGTTTCAGAGAACTGATGTCAACTCTCCTAGTGGCAAGAAAGCACAAGAAAATCATAGTTTTCAGTGCAAAATTATTTTGAATAGGAGTAGGATCATAGAACTAGACCAGTCACCTGAATGACTTAACGTAGTTGCCTAATATTCTAGGTAAGTATTAATTTAATAAGTGCACCAAACACCATGCACAAACATCAACATCATATTCACTTTCTAAAAACATCTAAGCTTTTCTATTTGTATCCTTAATTTCCTTATGGACATCTATACTCTTTAGTTCTTATGCCAACAATATTCCTTAGGTCCCACCCTAGTGCTTTCTTCCTCACTGAGTTTACTGACAGCAACTATTCTAGTTGTCACCTCAGTTTTCATATCACTAGGCTAAATGTTAGAAATTTTCTCAGTCCCTCCTCCCACTTCAGTCAGTCTTTATCTGTATGAGTTCCAGACTGAATTAACTTTTGCTGACTGTACGGGACAAGAGTTACACTCATATTTAAATTCAGGAATTTACATCTCCATTTCTAGAAGTAGTAGTCTCAAAATTAAATTGTCCTTATATTTTTTACATCTTTTTTCACGTGCAGTGAAGACAATGCAGAACTTCAGAAAATTGCACCTATGTTTCAGTGGGACTGGATACCTGTATTCCATACACAAACCAAAATATGCTCGTTGATGGGGATAAATGCTGAAAGCAAGTGTAAAGGAAAACAAAGATGCAAAAGTGAAACTATTTAAAACAGAATAAAGATTTTTTTATATATATAAATTAAATACATGGTTCTACACAATTCAAACTACTTTTAGTATGGCACTGTAATTCTTAAGATTCAACTAACACTGGTTAAGGCGTATTGTAGGTATCTGATGAGCAACAGCTGGAAAAAATTATTTCTGTTTTCCATCACTTCTAAAGTAAAAGAATCAAAATTTACTCAGTTAATGAAGCACTACCAAATAGATTTAATAGAGTTCATAAGTTTCGCTTACAGTCTAGTCCTCTAAGATTGGACTTAGTATCTTTGATAGATACTAAGCATCCTCCTCTCCTACAGACACTAGCAGCTGCTCACTCTTTTAGCTTCCTTGTTGTAGTCTCCTCTTACACTGTGACTGTTTTTGCACATGTAGTTCTGGCCTTGTAGTTGAACATATGGAATCAGTGAAATTGTGTTTCTGCTGTCGCCAGGGTGGGTACAGGTAAAGAAACTGAAATTGTACCAAAGTACATTTTTTGCATCAGGATACACTCTTGCCAGAAAGTTAGTTTTATTGCAACTTCATATAGCTCCTGTGTTATTCCAACACCGGGGACTGATGTAACCTCAAACACAGTCCCTTTAAGTAGAATAATTTTCGTCTGCAAACTGCTTCTAGATTACTCTAGGAAACTGATATTCAGCTAATGTTAAGAGTTCACTATTCCATGAAGAAACTTATGGATGGATTCAATATCTATGTGGATTACACACAAATGACATCCAGAAATTAGCTATATTTTACATTGGATTAAGTAGACACAGTTCTGTACAAGGTAAATTAATTTTTTGTTCAAATACTTCAGCAAAATATTTGGGCTCAAATATTTTACAACACATCAGTCTTTGTAGGAACAAAGAAACAGGAAGACCTATTTCCCCAGCAGTGAAATAATTTCACCTAAGCTGAAGTGGTTTTATTTGATTCTCAGAGAGTGGGTTTATATTACTTCATCCTCAAAAAATATGTGCTTATCTCAGTTTTAATTTTCTGAAAGAGTAATTTTTTAAAATACACAACTAATGAGGATTAGCTACGTCACTGTCCAAACTACACATAGCATACAAGCACTCTGATGGAAAAAATAGATTCATCCTAATAAAAATAATTGTTCCGGCTAAAAAATGTTTATAATTCCTTAGAGTTATATTCAGCACAGAGAAAGTATTGTTGGATAAGTACTTCAATACAGATCAAAAAAATGAAGCTACAGTACAGAAATCTTTATCAAGTAGTGGAAGATTAATGTTGACGTTCAAGCAGCTGGAATGTGGAAGTACAATGCTTCCAGACTTTCTCTTCAAAGAGCGTTTTATACTTAACATATACATTCTTACAAAATCCAAACAAATAGTAGGCTCTTTCTTTAAAACTTAGTTTTATCACATCTTTAGGGAACTTGCAAAACAACAGTGGAGAAAAATTTCACACCTCATTTCCCCAAAAAAGCTATTGATGAATCCAGCTAAAGAACTGATGAATGTATGAATTCATTAAAGACAAGGTTTCTTTTTTGTATTGTGAGCTGTATCCTTTAACAGTTCTTGGAATGCAGATCCTTCCATTTTCTGTTACTGTAAAAGTAACATAGCTATACCATTAATTTTCCTTTTAATTTTAGGGACAAACAGAAGAACAAAGGCAAAACTCTTCTAAACTTTCAGAAATAATCTATCTAAAAATGTGATCATTCACTTTGATAAAATTGGTATAATATAATAAACTTAGTAGAACATTTCAGATTCAATAGCCAAATTTCTTCTTTCTTTAATCTGATAAAATCTTTGTCATGACTTTTGCTCTTATAAGGTCAAAGGAAAACACACAAATTTGATTCTGAAGTGGAAAATTTAAATTTATAAAATTATGTCTTTTTGGTCATAAGTAATCCTTTTCATTGCACAGTCAGAAATGGCAACTTTGACAAGTCTTCATTAAAAGGCTATATTTAGTTATCTTTGGATAAATAAGGGAGTGCCAATGTAAGCCATTTGAGCTACTTATTTTTCACTTAAGCTTTTGTCTGTCAGCACTGTCAAAGTTATTAATAAATGGCGATACTGTATGCATTGTTGCATACTTTTGTTAGGATTCTTTAGTTAAAAGCGGACTGCTTTGAATGCTTATCAGACTAGAAATTCTGATTCCAATACTTATTACAATACTTATTAATTTTCCTTTCTGTGAAATGAAAGGTGGAAAACTATTTCCTAACAAAGAAAAATTAAAAAAAAAAAAAGAGTGCAAGATGACATTTTAAGATGTGACTTAATTTTTACTTGAACTAGTTGCCTGTCATTCCAGGTGGTACCAGTACTCATTGTTTTAAGTTTCCTGCAACAATAATGTAAGTAATGTTTTCTAAGGATAGCAAACACATCTTCATTTTTTAGTGGTTTTATTTGCTTCTGCAGTAAATACAGTTATTTGAAAGCACCATTTTGAATATGGTAAACAGAATGAGACAACAGCTGAAAGAACGCCTGAGGAAGAGAAGTCATTCAACAGATCAATGCTATTCAGATAGAGACACACAATCATCAGAAGAAATAGGTACAGCAAGGAAACAGTTTACTGAAGGCTAAGAGCAGCAGGATTTGGATTGCAAGAAAGAGAAGGGCTGAAAAGTGTAGTGATGATAAAAGAAGTATTCCTTTTGTTCTGTTTTACTCTTTCTGCTTGATGGAGCATTTTGTGGGCTAATAGGTAGCATTAATAATGTACACTGGGCCTTGAACTCTCACACTTGTTTAAAAAAAACAAAAAACCATACAGTTAGTATAGACAATATTGAGGACAAGCATAACGACTTTTTAGGTCCTCACTGGAAGAGGCCTTTAAATTGCAGTCAGAGGACATCTCAACAGGCCATGGTCAAATTCTGCAGTCATTCTCTTTGCTGACCCATGGTTGAGATCTGCACCATGACTCCCCTCTAGTTTTGGGCTTCCTACATAGAAATCAAGGTAAGCAGACACAGAATGACATGTGCTAAATTCTTGTTCCCGGAGGAGTTAGGATGCAGCCACATCACAGGGTTTAAAGAACTATCAACTATCAAAATCATAGCACATCCATAGTTCATAATTTATTATTAATTATAACCAAGCAGTTCCATGAGATTGAGCAACATCTGCTACAGCAGTATCTGCTACAACCAGAGTTTGTTTGTCTACCAGTATTACAAAAACTCTATTATTAAAGAGAATATCCTTTTTACAGGTGCCATTCATAGGACAATTTGGTCTTTTACAATATGCACACTCTTGCAATATTTACTGTTTGTATTCCTATAAGAACTTTACACGAATATTAATTTTTATTTATATGCAAATTATACACACTTTAGTTCTGAGACAATCTTTACATAAAAATAGAATACACATTTTCATCTTTGCTATAACTCTGGTTTTGTCCTTCACCCTAAACTTTAATCTTCTGTTCAAGGTTTAAAAAAAAAAATTAGAAAAAAGAATAGGAAACATGAGAGAAGAAAAAAGGCATAAAAGGACAGGCAAGCCTTCCTTTTGACATTGGAGGCCCGTCTAGAGCTAAAAATCCAGCATGATTAATTACCTAGGGAGCTTGCTGCTTTGAACAGTATAAGAAGCACAGTTCTGTATAGTTTTGTATGTCTACTATGTCTAGTTTTCACTGAGAATTTGCATATTGAACTTCTGCTGCATTGGCAGGCAAAAACCAAACATTATTTTACAAGAAGTTGTGTATCTGGGTATGTTCTCAGGTAGCTGACTAAAAAATACTGTTCAGTGACAGTAAATTTTTCCAAATAGACAAAGGGAATTATGAGCTTGTTTTCAAAGCACCAACAGGATTGTTATCTCCCTTTGATTCTTTAAAAATACTATTTTAGAAACTTTCTTTCTAACTTCTGGGGCTAAGCTAGTAAACATGTGACATCAGTCTTTTTCTGTTCTGCTGATAAAGATAGCAAAGGTTCATGTTACAACTGGATTGCTGCTTCAGTAGCTGAGAGGGGCCTGGGGGCAGCTATGGGGCATTCTCATATGATAGTAGCACTGATTAGATTTTAGGAAAAAAGGGAAAAAAAATCCCGTCTTAAGGCAGGACAGCACGCCTCCGTCTCAGTTCTGATGAATGAGTTTTAGTGCGCAGACTGAGAAAAGGTGAGTATCTCCCACAAATAGGCCTTAAAGAGTTTCATACATTATTTATAAAACACTCAGACGTGCTGCTCCATCAGCCGGGGCTGCTGCCTAATACGGAAACAAGTGCTCCCTCGTTCATGCCCTTTGCTGGCAGCAGAGAAAGATTAGCATTTAGCATTAAGCAGTAAGCTGACAGAAGGGTACTCCGGCTGTAAAAATCTCTCTTTTGAGACTGGAACAGTGCTTATGACCTGCTCTTAGATGCAGGAGGGTTTCCATCAGGTACAGAGACCCAAACGTGCACGGAGCAGCAGCTGATGGAACCGGACGATGCATGCTGGAGTACAGATGTAATATGGTGGGTCTGCAGCTGCTTTCAGTTTCAGTCCTGGCACGGTTTGATTCCACTCCAGTGCGCTGTGGAAGAGGTTGAATCGGTATAAGAAAAGCTGCATTACTCAGGTTGTCAAGGGGGTTGGAATTAGATGATCTTTAAGGTCCCTTCCAACCCAAACCATTCTATGATTCTACGTATTAACAGAGTTAACTTGAAACAAGCCAGAAGCTTTTATACAAAAACACATGAAAGGGTAAGAATCTAAAAGAGATTCTTTCTGTGTCTACCCAGCCTTAAATTGTACTTCTTCACTTCACATGAAGATGGCTTAATGTTATTTAAGTGACAATAGTTGATAGGTCATTTGTCAATCATTTACCATTTGCGTTCTCTCACTTGACATCCAGAATTGTTAGAACACCTTGATCCAGTAGAGACACTTGGATAACATCTAATCCGTTATTGTAGCATTTGTGGGTAACATATGGACCGTTTGACTGTATTGCGTACAAAACTCTTACTTGACTAACAGCCAGAGTGCTTGTTAAAATTCAATTTAGCTAGGTATCTATTTTAACCAAACAAGGGCTGTTGGCTTAGAGAGCACTTCCAAGGTAAAGTGCAGATGACACAAGTGGAAGATGCTGTTCTATCAGCACAACGTAGTGAAACATGATGATTTTCCTCATTTTACAGGTCTGTGGGTATAAAAAAATAATTCCACTATGTAGCAGAATAAAATTCTCTCTCTCTCCATGTCAACTTTCAAACATTATCACTATTAGAGTGAAAAAAAAAAAAAAAAAAAAAAGTAGAGAATGATTTTTAAATGCTGCAATAGTTTTTAAAAAGCAAATCTGACTGGGGTCAGAAGTGATTTAGTCAGTTTGATTTCCTCAATTATGGTATATTTTATTTAGAAAGTCTTATGCTGTGAGCTCTTAGAAAAGTGAGTATCTTTGTGGTCAGAGCACAGGTTCTACAGCTGAGATGTTCAGAGTTCCAACTCTAAATTTGACCTCAATGCATCCTGTGAATTTTGAGAAGTGACTTACAGGAAGACCTTTCATAGTGCTGTGTGGAATAAATGCTGCTTAAAGTCAAGGGGATTTACACTGGCTATTGATTTAGGCTTTATGTTGGGTTTGGTTTTTTTTTTAATTGTGTATCCAGTTCTCTTACACATGTGATAAATTAATAAAATTTCTAAGACTTTGAATATCAACATTAATACTTCAATATGTTTAACATTATTCTCTGTTGTTGGTCACTCAAACTATATGCATTTCCTTTTGTCCAAAGCTATTTTCAGTTATTACAGAACCATTATCTAAATATTGCCAAATAGTTTTCTTGAGTTTTACTTATTCATGGTGTGTTCTCCAAGCTTCCTGCCAATGGCCCACCAATTCTCCGTCTCCGTTTTATCAGTGTTAGATAAGATGCCCCTGGCTTTAATATTTATTGGGTTTGTAATGAACTTGGCTCTAAATTAACCAAGACAGTTAATCACTAACTTCCTGCTGTGACCCTATCTGGGCTGTGGATCTGCCTGGTATGTGGTCAAGGTTTATCCATTTCATATACCAATCCTAAGTATCTAACTTAAATACAAACCTTCTTCTGTTTAACGATATGAAGTTCTCTGCTTTTGAGATTCAGTTGAAGGTTTAATACTGAATCACGACTATCCCACCAATTCGGATCGCAAAGACAGGAAGTATACAAGATGATATGTTATGAACTTCAAGTAAATAGATTTTAAACAGTAGAGTTCACATTCTTTGTTGCCCATGTTAAAAATCAAAGAAAATTTAAGGTGTTCATCTCTGGAATTCACTTGAAATGTAAGTCTTAACAAACAGTCAGATACACATATTTCAATCTTCACCTGAGCTTTGTGATTGTATTTGCCCCATTTTGTTTCTCTTCCATACTATGGCATCTGAATAAACCAGGTCAACGTGATGGTCCCAACTTTTATCAGTACAGACATCTTACGCTTTACTGTTCTTGTTTGCTAAGGCTAAATATCTGTTGCTAAGCAGTTATCAGAATTCGTGATCCTTTTTTGATGAATATAACAACACCTTAGTACTTCACTTTCCATCAGTTCATTTCAGAAAACTTGGCAGTTTGGGGTTTTTTTCCCTTTAGTAGAGCCTGCTACTAAAAAGGTGTTTAGGAAGAACTAGGCCACATCTAACACAGCATTAATGTTTGTATTACAGTTAAAAAAAAAAAATTGGTTGCTTCTAGCTTATAAATACCAGTCACCTAACTCATAATTGTGTTCCTCTCAAATAGTCAATAACATGCCTAAGTTATTATGTGGGCTGCATTTGGGTCATCAATCAAGTTTACATAAAC
Source organism: Phaethon lepturus (assembly GCF_000687285.1). Taxonomy (NCBI): domain Eukaryota; kingdom Metazoa; phylum Chordata; class Aves; order Phaethontiformes; family Phaethontidae; genus Phaethon; species Phaethon lepturus. The sequence continues at coordinate 71,262 of NW_010545523.1, forward strand.
TCAGAAAACACATGAAATCGTTACTGAATAAAAGAGAATGCTGAATTCCTGTGTTGCCTATCTAGGGCAGCTTCAGTTCTTTCTTATGCATGTACTAGGAGAAAAAAAGCATTATGGCTCTGTGATGTCCTTTCTAGAAAAAGGAAAAGGCCATACACACTCATACGCACTCAAAGACAGCAGAGATTGTCTGGCAGGTTTGGCTGTCCTGAATCAATAAGAAAACAAAACAGACACTGCATTTTCCCCACTTGTACTATTTGCTTCAGGAAGAAACACAACCATTCTAAAACAGCAAAACAGATTCAGGAAAACATCAGTTTTTTATTGCAAAGCCAGAGAAAGTGATCTAAGGTTTAGCAGAGGTGTGAGCCAGTGACTATTGTCTTTCATAGGAATGGTACCCGCATGAATGAACCTCAAGTCTTCCTGACGTCAGGGAAGATCAGCACACCTCAGAGGACCTCTGGTCATGGTACATGAAATGCGGGAAGATTACCATGGCACACTCAGTTCAGTGGGAATGCAGTGATTGCTGTTTGGTAAGACAAAGGACTGAGTAAAGAAGTATGTGGAAAAATAATCCCTTAGATGTAAAAAAAAAGAATGTATATGTGAACAAACTCTAGGCTTATTGATAGTTTTCAGAGAGGGATATGTATGTTCAACTAAATTTTTATTACACTTTGCTTACCACAAAGACAAATGTCTCCTTATAATACTCAGAATAATTTTTTCTCCAAACTTTCTGTATATACTACAGATACCATCAAATTCACATGTTGTAATATTAATATAAACAGATTATAAACTTGAACCAAGACATTCCTGTGAATTCATTCTCGGGTATTCTCTGCAATAACAATTTAAAACTTCCACAAAGGTCCACTGTCAGAGTTATGTAGTAGGTTGCTATAACAGACCTTGACTGCTCTGCCTTGTTGCTGAATCAGCCCGTGTGGTATCTTCCAGCATGATTTTGGCTCCATGTACTAATAAAACAAATTAGGCCAATGGTTTTTAAGGTAGCTAGGTAAAGTAAAATGCTTGTTCTGTTTACTGAGAGGACAATCCTTTAATGCTGCTTCCACTGATAAATAATTGATAGCTTGATAATAGCTTGCACCGCCTCCTAAAGAGCTAAGATTAAACACTGCTGTGGCTGTGCAAGAGAGGGCACTGCTCCTGCAAATACAAATAAAACAAATACATCCGTTCTACCCTAGCAAGGTACTTCAGCCTTTGGCTGCTTGATTCCTGCTTGTGTCAGGACTGTTAATACAGTGCAATTATATAGTATGAAACCAATGTTACAGAGCACAGATTCAAGTTTAAATTGGATATAAACATACTTTTCACATATAGTAGTGTATTTCGTATTATCCGTGGGGGAAAAGTAAGGAACAAGTCAGAATGTTCATGTTCTACAGCTATTACATACTCATTTCACACTGGTGCTAATTAAAAGTAACTGGGAGATCAGGGTGAAGACTCTCACAGAAATGCCCAGATCCTGCAGCATTCCAGTAGCTGATGCTCTCTGTCTCCCAACAAGAATATAGTCATTTTGCCCCCCAGACCCATTCTCCTATACCTCTTTATATTCCTGCCACTCTGGGAAACCAAGCAGAAGCACCCCACTATGTCTTAGCACGGAAAAGATTATCTATAGGATAGAAGCCATTCTGCAATATCCCTGTATTGTCCATGAGCAGCCAGGGTGCTTTAAGATTTCCAACAGAAGTTTTGTAGCAATATTTATAGAACTATTTATAGGAAACAATCTAGAGGAATCTAGATCTCTGACCAAAGCAAAACACTGAGTTAATGTAAGAGTTAATACTTTTTTTTTTCCTGTGAAAAGAAAGAATACCACCGATTTTCTTAAACGAAGTTCACATAGAAAAAAAAAGATTAGAACCACATTTATAGGTTCAAAAAAGAAGACATGGCTGACTGTTAATTAGCAACATTGTTACCATGTGAATTTCTAACTGGAAAATCATAAAAGATTTTTTGCTAGAAAATGTCTGTTGTAGAAAAAGAATGTGTCAAGTTCCAGGCTAATCTACAAAACATTAACATAACAGAAAACAGGTTTTGTTTGGGGTTTTAACAGTTTGTTTCTGATTGCTTTCCTTGCTTCTTTTTTCACATATGGATTCTAAAGACGTCAACATATGTTCCTTTAGCAAATAACTATGTCCACTGAATTTGTTACAACTTTCCCTATCCAACTCATGTCTCAGCTTTTTTTGCGTCTCCTTGCAATGTCTCCAAATTCAGAAGACATCTGTGTATAGTCTAAGAATTCTGAAGCAATTTAGAAAATCAGACAAGATACATTCTATGTTTTATTGTTATTATTTTACAAAATAAATTGTGAAGAAAAACAGATATTCATCATCCTGACATATGAACTGAAGGTTTATGATTACTTTGTTGAGCACAAGTATTAATTTTTCTGTCTTTTGGAAATACTGTACTCTACATAACGGTATTATTTTCTGTATTTTAAACATTGTATGTTTAAGAAATATTTTACTATATGTACTTAATAATGATGTTCTGCTGCATTAATCATAATAGTGTAATATTCTACAGCAGTTTCAAAACAGTGTTATAGGTGAAGTTAAAATATTTTTCTGTCATGGTAGTTAAAAATAAATGAGTGATGATGTGAAATCACATCAAAATCACACCACCAACAACCACACAGGTGCTCAGATTACTAACCCAGAGACTTTCTGGATATTGCTTCATTTGGGATAATAAAAAAAATAAGTTAAAAAACCCCACACCACCAACAATCAAATGAGACAGTTCATTGCTACCTGGAAACGGCAGGTTCTGTGAGGACGGAAACTGCCTCTGGACTTACTGTCTTATAATCAGACTGGAAGTAGAACAGACTTGGCATTCTGGTCAAAATGGTGAACAATAACTTGTCAGAGCATGCCAGTCACTTTCAGGGTTCCCTTTTATTGCTTGATGTGGGTTGTTTCTTTAGCTGTCATTGTTCGTAAATGCTGAAGACATGTACAAATTGTAATTACAGATTTATCAAATTTCTACAATTATGGGTCTGCACGTTTCTCATATAAATAGTCAAATACTAGTTTCACTGCCAGAATACTCATTCAGTAGCTCAGTGTAGCAAACCACCAGTTAGGTTTGATTTTACAGAATAATTACATGGCATGAACATTGAAATTAGAAATGCGTAATGTAAAATGTGATGATTATTTCTAACATGGGACTAAATTGAATGAAAAACAATTTACTGATCTGGAACAGATCTTAGCATTGTATGATCTGTGTTGGCCTGATCTTTTTTCCACCTAGCAAAACCTGAAAAAACTAAGTCTGCTCACCTCTGCTACAAATGAGCCAACAATTTATTTTCTACGCACCAGATGTTTTTTCTTTTTATGTCAATACGTAGCTACACAAAGCAGAAGCAGATGCCAGCACAGTTGAGTGCTGAATTATCTAGCAAGTATTTTAGCACTACAAAATAGTAATATTGATATTTGATGACAATATACAATCCAACACAAAATTTGATAAAGTAATTCCTGTGCCTTATCACATCAGATTAGACATAATTTAGATGAAAAAAAAGACAAACTAAACACACAACAGAATCAAGGTTCTGAAACAAACTGAGAGGAGCTAGTGGGGTCCACTTTACCTTTGCCCCTCTGCCATCTTTTACAAGTTGTCACTCTGTCTGGAACTATTATAAATAAAAGCAGAAATACTTGAGATAAGACATTTAATTATGAACACTTTTAGGTTTATATCTGTCTTAAACTGATATGAAAGGATCAAACTATTTTAGCAAAAATGTAAGGAAGTTAATCTAATTCTTATCAACTGTTGCATTCTAACCCATTTCATATAGATACTAATACATTATCATTTTTGCATATCTTTTATTTCCTTTTAAGTAAAACGTAGTAACCAACAAGATAATTCAGCTCCTTTTGCTAAGTGTAGGATATAGGCCTAAAGGCAGAAGCTTGCAAATATATATATAGCCATACATCCTTATTCTTGAGAATGATCTACATTAATAAAACTGTCTGTGAAAGTATTTGTAGGATGAGGCCCTTTGGAAGCTTTCAATATTTTATTTTTCATAGACACATCCAGTAGTGCCACCTACAGTTAAGCTTGCTTGAGGCTTTCCATTACAAGACTTGATTTTTTGTTACTTATAACTTTGCAAAGCTGATGTTTTTGGAAGAAATTATCTTTATCTTAGAGTATTTACCAGTAGTGTTGGTTTCACCACAAACAGTTCTACCATTTCTGATGGCATGACAGGTGATGCATAAGCTTTCTTGCCATTGAGAAGAGGAAAAAAATGAAAAAACCCCACATAATGCCATGTGCCATAATCGTGTTGAAAACCTCCAGCACTCCACTGTTTCAGGTCAAATCTGAAGAGTCTGGCTACACTGAAACACCCTATGAGTGAGAGAAGAGAATTGTAATGTGAGATTTATGAAGTGGGAAGAGGGGGAAATTGAGTGAAAAATCAGAAGGCAACTGTGGCTGGAGAAGAGGTTAGGCTGAGGACCGAAACAGAGATGGAAGCATAGACAACAACTAAGACAAAATGGTCAGCCTCAGGGAAATGTTTTATTAGACGTCCTTCTCCCTGAAACCAGAAATGGAGCATAAGCTTTCCAAGTTTTTTATTAGACTTTCATTATTTCCTATCAGCAAATACATGTGAAACCTAAAACTAACAAATATGCCTGATCCATCCCTTTTCAGTTTCAGCAGAAATGATGACTTAGATTTTTCTAAGATTATGTAATTATTTAAAGTCATAGAACTTCATAACATGTAGAGATTTCATTACCACTGATAGAGTATGCTGGTTGGCTTTTCTTTAAAATTTAGGAAATTACAACTGGAAATCTATGAATACTCAGTATGTGATGTCTGATGCTCCTTCCTTGTTCACAGTTCCCTTCACCTGCATGTGCATGTGTGTTTCTCTAGGCTTACATTCCAAGTATCCAAATAAGGATACAAACTACATTACTTCTTAGTATTTTGAAAATATTATTGCTGTTTCTCAAGACTGTGTGTACTATGTACTATGTGTGACATTAAAATAGTCATTGTCTAGTTGAAATGCTTGATATTTTCCATAAAACAACTTTCATTTTATAAATACTTATACCCATACAACCATCAAGCCATCAGAGTTTACACTCTACAATGAACAAAACAATATAGTTTTGCTAATGTATGAGCAACCTGATGGCCTAACAGTCAAAAATGCCCAATCCAAAAATTACAAGTGAAAACAGTGGCATTGACTCAAAGGAACTATGATACAGGGTATACTTATGTAAGACCCTGGAGAACGTTTTGAAAATCTGAGTTATTATTTCTTTTTCATTTTAAGATTTGTAATATTTTTTTAAGCATATGGTAAAAAAAGTATTTTAAATTCCAAGGAAACAGGTGACTTCAAAGTTACTCAAATTTATCAAATTTTGGACAGGACATAACAGGACGAATTTTACAAATGATCAGTTTCTTCACACTTCTAGAGTGTTTGTAAACTTATCTGAATCTTGGAAGACGTGTTTTCTTTCCTTTAAGTTTGGTATCACATTTATTAACTGTGATTAGTGCACAGAATTTAAAAAAGAGCATGTAAATCATGAGCAGTGGCAAGTTCTATTACAGTCTGTACGAACTTTCTCTTTTATAGAGATCTTTTCAAAGAAGTTGCATTTTTTGAGACTAGGTCTATCCCAAAGGAAACCATAATAGCTTTATTAGTAGAAAACATCAAAGGTGAAAATGAGAAAGAGATAAATAGTGTATATAATTGTATTTTAAAAAGCCTAGAGATTAAGAAAAAATAATCTTCATGAGTTAAATATTTCTGGTTTATTTATCATGGATAACTTTAACAATTTAAAAATGGTCAATAACAGAAATCATAACTAAGCCCAAAGAGAACAATGTTCATTACTCAAGAGAATATAAAAAAGAATTAGTCTTAACATGTGAAAATCAACTACTATAAATAATCTAAACCAAGTCTTATGTCCAATTTCTCCCTTGGTATGATAAATAGGTAATTCTTTGTCTTCAGGAATATCGAAACTAAAAAACTAAGAGAAGAAGCTGGAAGTATCTGAAAGGTCAGATTGTTTAAGCTAGAGTGGAATGCTCCTAGACATTCAAATAATTACAGAGAAGGGTTACGTTTAACTCTTTAACAGTTTAGAATTTACTTCATCTGAGTTGTGTATTTACATTTTTTAGTCTAAGATTCAAGTGTTGAGCTGAAAAATTCTTCTATCTTTTGTGCTCTGATGTAATGCCTCTGTGTTTTTCAGCTATGTTTGGAGCAAAGGTGAATATGATTAACTGTGTTATTTGGTATATGAAGGAAAAGCTGGAAGGAGACAGTGTTTATACCGTGTTTATAACCCATTCTTTCCATAAACAGGGAAAACAAGATGCTTTTTTTCCTTTATTGTTCTAGTACTTTTTACAAGTTGGTCTTAGTAACATCTTCAGCCTATTTAATTTTATTTAATACCTTGTATCATATCTCTAATTGTTTTAATTCTTTTAATTGGAAATTCTCAGAGCATCTATAAATTGACTGTTGGTTGGCTTTTTTCTCTTTTAGTCAGTCTGTTTCCTAAGGCAACGCTTATGTTTCATGAGGTTTTAATTGGTGTAATTTAAAGCTGCCTCACAGTACTTTAAAAAGATGATCAATTCTTCACAAATATTAAAAATCTTATTCAAACTTCAGCAGTTATTATACATGTCATTGACCTTTTTTGTCAACTTCTTTTGTCCTCTCATTGTCTTTTTCAATTTCATAAGAAATTGCTGAAATTACCAGATTATGTTAATTCTGCAATTAATATGAACCCTATGCTCACAGAATCTTTTTTTCAATATTATTTTAATCACTTGTAGCATCAGATTGCTTCACTAGACTGGACAGAAACCATTTGTAATGAAAAAGGTTTTTAATTAAAAAATAAAATTTGGAAACTATTAAAGAAAAACTTAGGATCAGAAACTGTTAGTTTGAATGTTTTGTGTGTTTAATCTCAGGCATTTCAAGGGGAAAAATGACACAGCAATGAAAGGAAATATAAAGTAGATGCAACTTAATGTTTTCTGTAGGATAGATAAATCATCATTTGCCAAATTTATAAGACATTAGTATATTTATAAAATACAACACTTCTAATTGAAAAGTACTTTTTGAGTAGAATTAGTATATGCTTTGATAACATGAATTTCTTTTTCAAATAAAATAATACATTATTTTTAATTAGCAATTCTTCCTTAAGAGAAATCTTCTGATTCTTTTCTGTTATTGGGGTTTTTTGATACTATATATTCATGTGTGAGGGGATTAATGATCGTCTTTACTCTGCATAGGTATCTTGTGTAAAGGATCTTTCCACTTATTTTTTCAAAAGATATTGTTATTGGTTAAAAGTGACCATAGGCACCCAGATTTACACTCTGCCTTTCACAGTGTATTTCTAACTTGCAGTTATAGACCTCTTAACTATTTTATGTATAGACATATCAGCTCACATCACAGCATTTTATTATTATATGTCTCTCTTAGAAAATAGCACGAAGGAAAAGAGTACAGGAAGATTGAAACAATACAGCTGCCTTCCGGAGTTTCTACTTTATAAAAGAGTGGGTCCCAGCCTTTGCCTTTCATAATTTTGCTATTATTCCCCAAATTCCTTGGAATTGTCTGAACACCTCCATTATGAACTACTAAATATACTTTATGATAAATTAATAAATGTAGAGGGCTACATCCTTCACAGCTATAATTTAATCTTCTTAATATTTGTACACAGGTTTTTATTTGTGTCCGTACTGGCAAATACTTTTAACGTTGTTAAGAGGTATTAAGAACCATGTCTGCGGTCTTACTATTTTCTTTACACTCAACGCTGACCTGATAACTGAAGGTATATGGGTGTTTTTTTTCATATTAGGGTGACCTAACTCTTCATCTTTCCTTGTAGCTACTTTGCAAGAGAGAGGCAATGCCAGGCTGCCAGAAATGTGACTTCAAGGAAACAAAGCTTCCATTCCTTGCAATTACCTCCCAATTACATCTTGAGAAGAGTTTCCAGGACATATATCTCTTTTCCACCTGTCTGTGCAGGAAACAGTCCCTCGACTGATTTGCTCAGAATTTCAAGAGATCCCAAACAAATAACCACTTCACTTGTTCATCCATGACCCATCAAGTCTAAGTGAGCATATGTTGCACAGGTGCTTTATGCATGCACGGTAAATCCCATGTATCTAAAATATGTCTAAACCTCAACAGATTTGGACCCATGGTGCTTGCTGAACTCTGAGTCAAAGCACATTTTTGGACATGCATTTTGACATGTATTGTGGCAGCAAAAAAAGCCTAAGAAAAAATAGCAACTTTTCTGTATAGACATAAGTGCAGACACCATGTACATCTAAAAAAAATACTGAAACTAAAGTTTAAAAAAAAAAAAGTATTCTAGGTAATCATTAGTTCTGGAATATAATGTCTGCTTAATGGCTAGTTGTTTATAACATGTATATAACCATAGGAAACAAAACAAAATGTGAAAGGGGAAGACAGATAGTCTGTAAACAATGTTGGTCTTAAGGCAACCTTTCATCAATCCTTTAGGTCGCTGTTTGTCTGAAAGACTGATGACCAGTTGAGATGTTTTCACAAAAAACCCCCAACCAACAACCCACCTTAAAAATATCCAAAGGCACTGCAAAAGATTAGTAAGCAAATGAAATGCTATTTTTCTGAGGTTGGTCAAAATGCCAAATTTGGATCAGCAAACACATTCTTGCCTCAACTAAACAGAATGTTTACTGAGCCCTCTAGCAGCAGGAACACTCTAGAAACTCGATTATTAATGAGATGTGGTAAATCTTATGTGTCTGAAAACTCTTCATATTTAATTTACTGGTGCATTCCTAATCCATCTTGCTATACTAGCAAGGGAATAAATCAAATAATCTAAATGGTGTTTCTTCCCTATCTCTGATTTCTGTGAATCTGTGTTCTTCATGCTGATGATCACTAAAGTGATTATCCACGAATCACGACCATATAAATATGCACAGACACGAATAGCCATAAATGATAGGCTTATTTTTTCAGAATGTATAATATTTAGTTCCTAATCAGCCAGTGAATAGGGAGGTTCACTAAAATTTAAACATGAACAGTAGTAAAATCATTGTAGGTTTTTCTGTTTATTTGTTTGTTCATTCTTGCTAATAACCCTAAAATTGATTCATAAGTTGACCTTATTTCTTTACTGAAGCAAAGTAATAATTACAGGATGCTTACAGTGCTATGAGAAGGTATAAAGTTTCTGAACATTTCAGCATATGTTGAATAAAACTGTGAAACTGTTAATAGAAAATATATAAAAAACATTAAATTTTTAACACGTCACACGTGAATCATATATTTAGAGTGCAATATTACTCTACATTATACTTAACTGAATGTCATCAGTCATTTATAAACAAGGTTTGAAATTCAAAGGATTTATTTTGTCCATAGATAAACCACATGGTGCTGAAATAACTTTGCTCCCTATCGCCCCATCCCTCCCTTTGAAACTCTGTCACAGTCAAAGTTTGCTACTTTAGTTGGAGTCATTCCTCTGTTTAATTATGTCACGGTCCCCTTGGGAAAGACTGTTGCCATTCATGGGTAGACTTACTGAGATATCAAAAGCTGTGGTACTTTGCACTAAGAGGCACTGTTTGTGAGACACTTACAAACACATCGTTTTCCAGAAGCGTTCGGGCTAATTACTGTCTCCTGGGTAGAACTGTAGTTTCTGATGTACGCACTGAGATGCAAATGGTGTGAGATCAGACAGTATACATAGCTTTTCCAGCATGTTTTACCACACTTGGAAGAAGCTGGGACACTTAGGTGTGCTTGTCTCACTGTATAAAATTAACAGAGTCACAGGCTGAGTATTTTCAATCAGGGTTCCTATTGCTATAAACAGATTTTTCTGTCTACTTTCAAGCATTAGGAGCTCATTCATCAAGACTTTCTGCTTCATGGAAGCATTTGAAAAAAAGTTTGATAAGGAGTGTGGTAGCCCTGAATAACTACATATATCTATTTGTTTTTAACTCCCAAAAATGTATTTGTTGTGAGGAAAAAGAATGAAGTGCTTGAATTTTTTCTATATTGGAAATCTGACATAGAAAATGTTATTCTCAGTGAAGTGGACCTTTAAAAATGGGGAAATATTTTGCAAGTGTATATTTTTTTTCCAAATCATTTCCATGTTAGATGAAGTGGATGGTTATCCTTGACTTTACTGTAAGAAAAAAAAAAATGGTACGCTTATACATGTGTGGCCATTTTATACCACCAATACTGGTTAAAAGAGAAGCCTCTCACAGGCAAGGAATGAGGTATGGCAAATTGTGGGTAAGGGCACAACACTTTTTGCAAGAAAGAAAAAGGAAAGAACAATGTTAAGCATTTAATAGGGGAGATTTTATTGCTATACAGACAACACCACTGCAGTAAAAGTTGTTTAGAATTGTATTCTGAGAGATAGCTTTCAATTCTTAAACAACAGAATCCAATTTTGACAAACAGAGAAATGAAACAATATTATTATGATGGTATATTGGTTTCTATAAGCTATATGTGACACAAAATCTATGAAATCTTGTCAAAGCTATCTTAAAGGCTCGTAAGTACAAAACAGTTGTATTACAAAATATCCAATACTTGCTGTTTTTATGGATAAATCCTTAAGAAAAAACTTTGACATTCTCTATAACTCAAGGCCACAAGAAAAGGTATTACATTTTCTTTCACGTGATAAATCTAGGATCCTAACTACAACTCCTCTGATATTGTGGAGTAGAAGAGACCCAAAACTAGAGACCACAGATTTAGTGAGACAATTGAAAAAGCCTGAAAAATATTCTTGGAAAGCTAGTATGCTACACTTGATGTATATCTTTTCCTAAAAATTCTCTACTTGCTGAAAGGAATAAAGAATTCAATTTTGGGAACTCCAGGTAATCATAGCACAGCTTTGTAGTTGTCAATGAGTTCACCTAAACTTACGAAAAAATATAAAAAGACAAAATTCGCAGTATCAAGCTAAAAGCTGCAAACAACACACGACAAAAGATGAAAAGTCATGGTTCTTCATAAGGAAGAAAAAGAACTTTTGTTGTAGGTGACTAAAGGGAATCTAAGGGCACTTAAGCATCTAAAGGGGTTTTGTACTGAACCCTAAGGAACGTACAGTCATTGCCCTAAGAAGGCTCAGGGACGGCTCAAAATAGGAAGGAAATGTGGTAATTTTTTAAATGTGTGTCACCAGATAGGGAATTAAGTTTTTAATATAGAACCAACTTAAACTTCAGTCCTAGCAATTATTCTTTCCCTGATTGTTCTACATAAGGGAATCTCAACAAAACTGAGCCTCCATTTGATGAAATGTTACCATAAGCAGAGAAACGGTTAAAACAGGTTGATAGAAACTATAATACTGGAGTTTTAAAGCACTATTGAAAACATTTTCCAGTTTAAAATAGACATTCTTTATAGTTACTGTTTGATATCACATGAAAAGTTATTCTATTGAATGAGACAGTATTACTCCTTAATGATGAGCATATACTATTTAATGGCACTTTTTTTGCATTCATACAATGCTGTGAGTTTGACATGGCATCTTTGTTCTGTTTATATTAGAGGTTGCCAAGACATAGGCAACACACCAGAGTTATTTTGTGGATCTAAGTCTGAATCATCTGAAGATTGAAGAAACACCACCAGCTCATGTGCTGAGATTCGAAAATTCTTGCAATGATAGTACGCTTGAGTTACTACATACCTTTCCTATATCTGTTGCAGAATTTGAAGAGTGTAATGCTGTGTTGAGCACAAGCACAAAAGTACATGATTGAGCATTATACAAGGAGAAGCACTGAAATGTACATAAAATGAAGTTTTGTTTCTAATGCATAATGAGTTGCCCCTCACACAACTGGCAATTCAAAACTCATTGTTGTTTTCAAGTGCTGTGCAGATTTTAAGTGCATTTTAAATTAATCACCACATGATAACAGCATCACATGAACTGCACTAAATCCTTTCCTCTTAGGCAGTATGTCTCATTTCTCACAAATAGCTTAAACTGTAGAAAGCATTTTGCACCTGCTGTTAGGCAGAGTGTTTTGCAAATAAAACCTCTTAAAATTATATTGTAATAGTCAGCTTCTGTAAATTAAGGTAGTTCTGTTGGGCTCAGTGAAGTTTCACTGATTTACAGCTGCTAAGTTTCTGGCCCTGTGGTTTCTCCAATAATTACTGAGATGTGCAGTCTGCAGAGACAGAGATCTCATTCTGCTTTTCAAGAATTTCTTGTATCTCTTGTCTTCTTGTCATTTCAGAGTGTTCTTGACACATGAACCACAGACAAACCTAGCAAGTCAAAATTCAGTGAAAATTGGTGACTGTCTCCTATTGCATAATAACATCAAACAATGAATCAGTACAAATTCTCTAACAAATATTTCTCAAACTGCATCATTTTTTGTTGAATTAGTATGTTCTCTACAAAGGAATAGACAGTGGCAAATGCCTTAATAAGATAAGAAGTCCAGAGAAAAGTTATTAGGCCAACAGGTATCATTGGAAAAACAGACATACAAGCTTTTGTGAAGTAGAAGGTATGTTTAGAGAACTAAACATAGGAGATTTAATTGACTGGAATGTACGGGGTTTTCATGCCCATTTTCTCATTCTTAATTTTTCTTCTTTTTCTTCTTTGATGATAAGTCCAAATGAAAAGAAGCTTTCTGGTTCTACCAGTCTTCAGCTTACCTACAACGGTCACGGTCTAGTTAGTCTTTCAGCTGAATACTAATGAGTATTTTCTGACATTTTAAGGGTTTCAAGTATTCTCTCACTCTTTAGCATCCTGAGAAAGAGATAAACAAGAAAAGATGCAAAACCAAAAAAAACATGCAAAAACCTGTCCAGGGTTAATTATATGACAGAACTGAGGTGGCTGAGCTCTGTGTAGTCTATATGCAAACAGACCAATGCATTTTTTCAGCTTGCCCTATGTAGTGAAAGTCGTCTTGTCTTTGCAGGAGATTTTCCCAGGAACTAAACCTAATCTGATGATTACAGATAAAAATGAAATAATGAATGAAACGGAAAATGATATGGCAAAACAGTAATTTTGTTGCTATGCTGAAAATACCTTTCTTCTCATTAACAGATGATATTTTTTGCTATGTTTATAATTTCATTTACTCTCCTGTTAGGACTACAACTATTACATCAGGGTACATGGAAGTAGTGACAGCTATGAAAAGGAATTCCATATAAAAACACATTAACATAAATTTCAAGAATAATCAGTACATTATGCTATTATTCTTTTATTTTTAGGATGAGAAAACTTTCTGCTTAAGACACAAACTTCTCTAATCTCAAAAGACTAATAAATCATTGTTTAAAGTACACTGAGGAGTCTCAATTTGGCATCTGAAAAGAAGAAAGATTGCTTTGATTTTTTTATCCCGCTTGATCTTTTATTTCTGCTGGTATTTTTCATATGAATTAAACAAACTCCTATTTCTCAGTGAAATGACAGTCACAAAATGTCCAGCCATTTTTCAACAGTAACACTGTTTCTATTACACCTATCATTGATAATAAGTGTACTGATAATAGCAGGCAGGCAAAGCATGAAACTAGCTTTAAGATATATGAAGAAGGTGTCAAAAAGAATGCAGGGGAGATAAGCCTTCTGAAGCTATACACTAATAAACCCCTGAAAAGAAATGAAAGTAGGGAAGAAAAAAAATAATTTTTACAAAATTCATTTTAACTGAGGAGGAAATAAAGAGATTGGAATTTACTAAGTATTAATAAATTGCTAAGGGTGTAATGTGAGTATCAGAATAAGAACTGTGAAAGCCTCGCCAGTCCCCTGACACAGATGTCTGTGTAAGAAATAAGGAGTGGAGTTCTATAACCGTGAAATGCTGTTGAACTGAGTTCTTCGCAGTACATCTTTGGGAAAGGTCAGTTCAAAGACAATATCAATTTTGGCATACAAAAAACTTGCAAAATATCCTGTGCTCCCTTTTACCTTGAAGGAACTGAAGAGCTGCAGTAAGATGCCCCGAATCTGATTCCTATTGGTATTTCTCTGCACGGAAGTATCTCCATTCAGGCTTTGCATGTGTTTTAGAGAGAATGTCTCTGAGATCATGTTAGAACCGCAAGCCTGAGAATAGGGCTTGAGAACCTTCGGGCGCAGAGTGTAGGATAGTGTCTCCACACGGGACCTGAGAGATGACCGAATGCTGATGTGGAAGCAGGAAGGCAGTCAACACAAAGAGTGTACACCCAAAACCACCGATGGACTGTGCTTCTGCTACTCTGAAGCTCCAGCAGGTATGATTTTCCGAAGCCATCCCCTACACTCAAAGGCTCCAACGCCTAAAGCATTTTACGTTGCCCTTTTCACTGGGGGAGGGGGGCGGGCGGAGAAAGAGGAAATGAGGCTGTTACTAAGCCACTCTAAAATGTGCATTTTTCTTATTAGTCCTCTGCTACAAATAATTTTCTGGCTGATCATTAGAAGACTGCTAGACATAAAAAAAAGTGAAGACGATGACCAGAAAATCAAAACACAACAGACCTCTTTCCAGACCTCTTTTAAAAATTGAAATTTAAAAAGAATATAAATTTACAGGAAGGTTCTCTGTCACTTTGATTAATAATGTTTGTGCTTGTATGTACTACCAATTCATTTGCTGAGGTCAGAGTGTCTATGAGGATGGTATTGTGCACGCAGAAAACATCTGCTCTAAAGCATGCTGATGTTTAGAAAACATTTGTAAAGATTTGCTCCCCACAGACTTCTGTATTTAACTCCTTATGGATATTTGCAGTCCAGACTGCAAGATAGTCCAGTCTGACAGAATCAAAAAGAGTGTGTAAGTCAAATTATCTATTTTCTGTGTAATTATACCATTGCAGAGCAATTATTACGGTATGGCCAGATCAGAACGCTCAGAATTTCATGCAGGCCATCCCCCATATTGTGTAGGTCTCAAAGACCTACAGTCCCAGGGCTTTCAACATTGCATTCACAAATAATCTTCCTTCCTAAAAGGGTTGCACTAGTGTGACTATGATTTTCATAAAAAACCGCTCTACTGTTATTTCAGAAATGTAGATAAATTGCTAAAATGGCCACCTTAAATCCAATATCCATGGGTAAAGGTAGGACCTGCTGCAGGATTTCTAAAATAGAAAATCTTCATTGAATCTGGAAACCGTATGGCAAATCTCAGCCTCCTTTGACTTCCACTTCCCTTTACAAGACTGAACTTTGAAATCACAATATACAGAAGAAGAATTAGAAAGCATTCTTTCAAACTTATAAAGGGTTGAATTACAGGTTGTTTCCTTTTTAGTTTGAGAGGCAAACTGTCTGCCCGCCTCCACTATCAAAGTAAATTTCTGTTTTTTCTTCAACAGTATCATTTTCTGAGTCACATGTTAAAATAATTGCAATAAAAATCTCCCATTTTTAATCTGTTCATCTTCACTAATTTACCTCCTTAAAAGGTAATTGAAGTAACTATATGAAGTTCAGAAGGCTTTGAGATAGACATATAGACCCAGACAGAAGCCCATATCTGTGCAGTATAGAACATTTTTCATGCAATGGACTTAGGAGTACTTGAGTTTTAATATTTCCTGCCTTATTTGATCATTGCCTTTAAATATCCCTAAATGCATATTACATAGGCAAGATATGTTCTCTGCTAAAATCTCCTATAACTTCTTATTTTAAATCTCAGTTCACAGAACAGGGGATGAAGAATATTTTTAGTTTAACCTTTCATACCGACAATTTAATAGCTGTTCTGTCACCTTGTTTGTAAAATTGTTTTACTACCAAGATACCAGTACATAGGGATACTACTCATTATACCAATAAAATAATATAATTAGTCATGAGTATTTAAGTCTTCTCCATTATGTAATTATTTTTACTAGTGTAAAAGTGCAAAGTCTTGACATTAAAGTGAAAAACAGTGCTTCCTAAAAATAAACTACATTCTTTAGTGTCATCCTTACTACTGTATCTGGATGGAATCAATGTGTGTAGGATATTATGAGCAATAAAACCTCTTTTATGTTGATAAAGTTTATTTTTAGTCTGAAGTTACATAGCTTTGTGATTTCACTTGACTCACCACCATGGACTAATGGGATGTAAAAGTCATTAGCATTTTAGTGGAACTATGTACTCAAATTAATAATAAATCCTATCATTTTTACTCCAGACTGTCCTTGGCATCACGGTTATTATAGCTTTCTAAAAAACTATGAAAGACAATATTAAAAAAAAAAAAAAAGAAAAAGCAATTGTAAACATAATTTTCAAAGGCTGATTATTTATCCACTTTTGTGAATTTGCACAAAATTCACAAAACAGTAGGTGTTGCAATCACACATATCTGGAAGCATATTTCACAGTTTGGTATAATGCATGCAGATGAGGTCCTTTTATAAAATATGTAGGTTTAGATTCTGAGGTCAGGAGTTCCCAGTCAGAACTGGATTAGGCTTATTCTCAGACATTTCACTGTTTCAGCAAGGCCAAAATATTTTGCAGAAACGTGTACACATAGACAAAGATTGTAAGGGGAAGGTTTGTGAATTCACATACCTCAAAGTCAGAGACATAGAGAAAAGAACAAAAGAATGAATGAAGGAAAAAAAATATTGAAACTATAAAACGATGAAAGAGGAAAAAAATATTCTTAAGCCCTTGCTACCCATAAAAAAGCAGTAATGTAATTAGACTTAAGTGTTTCTGTAGACTGAGCTTTGTTATATGAAGAGTGAAAGTGTGGGACCACAATGAATGCTGATATCAAAAAGGTAGTCAAGAACAGCTTAAATCTATATCAGAACTATACCTGATGGACACTTAAATGACAAGGAGGTAAGAAAAGTTCATTTATAGCACATCAAAGTTGTTCATTCTGAGTCATTATCTAATAAATATAATTACTTAAGATTTTAGTTCAACTCCTCTAACATTTTCTGACAGTTATAGTTTTATTGATTCCTAACTGAAAGATTCAGAATATCTTACATTCAATGAAATATGCCCATAATCACACCAATTTACTCCCATTCATGCCCTAAATATTATTTTGGTGGACAACTAAGATCCCAAGAATTTAGAGCCAAGGCCAGCTAAAGCTGAGATTCTCCAGAGCTTCAGATTAGAAAGAGAAAGCCACACGCAGTCTGTGACCCTGGAGGCACAAGATCACATCTTATTACTGGCAGCAAATAATTTTGCTGACAATATCTGACCTACTGTTTTATTATACTTGATGCATCTAGCTCATTCACTACCTACCAAGCTACCACTGCAGAAAGATTTCTGGCCTCGGACAAATTCCTTCTCCCTCTGCCTTCGTAATGGCATTCAGTACTTTTCCAATAAACTCATTTGCTTAGATTATGAGGCACAAATTTAGAAGCTTATACGTAGCCATTAAAAAAAACCATGATGAAAATTAATTTGCTTCTTGGCCGATTTAATTTTGCTATGATTTATCTTCACAGTACTGTCATTTACCCCTTAGCTATCAAAGGTAATCTAAGTAATAGAAAAGTCTGCCTCTCACAGCAAGTATACGTGTGTATTATACACAGACACATGGAAGGCAGCCCACCTACTGAGATAGATATGTAGGTGCTTTACAATGAAAATGTTCTGAAGATCTGCTTGGGCATCAGTAAGTCACAGAAAAAGACAACTCTGCCCTAAAACAGTACAACTCCTCAAGGGCAAATAAGCATACTTCTGTAACAGATCCACGAGCAGGAATCAGAGGCGTGGGTAGAGATACTGTTGTAATTGCGGTTGAGCTGGGTTAGGAGACTATTTACCTAGGCTCTTACTGTCCTTATTCTCTTCCCATAACGAAGAAGGATCTATTGCTTTACCAGAATAACCATATATACGCAGTCACTCCCTCAGCCAGTTCTGTCAAACTGATTCATCAGTCTAGTGTGAATATTTTAACAGTACGAATGTTCTGGGTTGGGTTTAAAATATTATCATTTTGATAGAACTACACCAGGGAGCAATTAAACGGACAGTTACGCTGAGGTAGGGTCCCATCTGGATAAAGGACAGCAATAATCTGAGGGTAAACGGGGCGGGGGGGGGGTGTATGTAACTTTTTAACACATTTTGGCTGTAACCACTCCAGAACAATATGGTTGATCAAATATTAACACCCAGCCCTGCCAGAAAGGTTCACCAGCATTATTAATCCTGTGAAGCAAGATCCCTTTTATCCACCTACTAATCAAAATCTTTACTCTTTGCAATCAAGTAGCTAATTTATACATGAGCCCTGGAGTACATTTAAGTCCAAAATTGCCTATATAACCCCGTAAGCCACAAACCCGTATAACTGTCCACAGTGCAAAAACATAAACCTTTATGGAAAATAACAGCTTTTGAACTGCATGCAACACTGAAAAACGAGTAATACTGTTACACTAGTCTTCAATTCAACTACTGCTTTACAGCCCTCAGGATTTAAAAAAAAGAAGCATCTTCATGGCAGTGTGGATCTGTCAGGAGAAAGTTTGCATTTGTCTGATTATGTTCTATATGTGTATGTTGATACTGTCTTCCCTGCAGTCCCATCACAACCTACAGATGTGGAAGACTGATCAAAATCATCCTGCTAGCAAGATGTGGCCACGATTGATATTTTATAGCCAACAGCTAAGACCAGCTCCTTTCCCTTAAAAACAGGAGCCGGAGTACTATTTATCTATAAATGATCAGAAAATGTAAATGTAGATGTCAAATGGTAGGTAGATGAAGAAATTATATTTTAAAAAATGAGATGTCTTTATACTCTGTGAATTAGTGGTAGCAGGTTCTTGAAGTAATTTGTCTCCTTTTGTTGCACTGATAATTATTTGTTACTTTCTACTTATTTTTAACAACAGGCATTTAATTGCATTTTCATCGAGCCAGCTCATAGATTATGGGGCAGAGAAAGGTCTAACCAGCTACAAAGGATATGATTTTTTTTAGTAAACTTTTTAAGAAACCTGTGAATTTTGGAATAATTCAGATTTTATCATGAACATGTAATGATAATATATTTCTTTTTTTACATAATAGGGATTTCTACATGATTCTGGCACACATGAAATCAAACCAGTGCTCTGATTTGGATGACATTTTTCACCTAATGTAAATCACCCAGAAAAAAAGTAATTATAAGAAGCCTCTGAATTAGACCATGAACCTGAGGTACTTTTAATTTCCTGTAGTGCTGAACATCTGTAGCCATTAACCTCAGATTAAGTTGCGGATGTTCGGATATTGAGTAACTCTTCAGCATAAGTTCCATTATCTGCACTGAGGTATATTGGATAGGATGCTGCAGCTTACAATGTTGACAATCTTCTTTCTCTTTCTGCATCAATAACATATGAATAACATGTATTTATTGCAGAAGAACATAATAATGTTTTTTGATATAAGCATAAAGAGGGTAGATTTAAACTAGATATAATGAAGAAATTTTTCACAATGAGGGTGGTGAAACATTAGAAGAGGTTGTCCAGAGAGGTGGTTGATGCCCCATCCCTGGAAACATTCAAGGTCATGTTGGACGGGGCTCTGAGCAACCTGATCTAGTTGAAGATGTTCCTGCTCATTGCAGGGGGGTTGGACTAGATGACCTTTAAACGTCTCTTCCAACCCAAAGGATTCTATGAATCTATAATCACTGAAGTGCTTTGGTAATAAAATATGTACTATACAAATATTATCTAGGGAATATATTTTTATTAATAATGATATACAGTTATTGTATAGTATAATACATTTTTAGTCCATTTTAAATCATTGATTGTTTTCTGTCTCCTTGTAACAAAAAAATATCATTTCATTAAGTTATGGTCAAAATTTGAAAAGAGATTAAACTTTCCTTTTCTTAGCAAGATAATTGGTGTCCATGGCTTTTATTAGCATGATCAAAGCCTTTACATTTATTTCCTTTGAGGTATATTTCATATAAGAAAAGACTATCCACCAACCTCATTCAAAACCTATGACATAGTGGAAGTGGCTGAGCATGTAAATTTTCAAGACTAGCTACCATCATATATGTGTCAAATCAGAAGTATGAGTTTGGCACTCCAAAAGAGAGAGCAGAAATGTTAGCTGGAGGTCAATGAGGCAAGAGGTGGTTTCCCAGATCTTTTCCAAATTTAAGCTTTCATTCAGTAGTGATTATTTCTCCAAATCAGTTCAGATATCCAAAGTGGTTTCAAAGTGACTAAAATATAAGGAATATTCTTTTGTTTTAAACAGAAAATTCCCTTGAAATTTAGTTAAGCGAAGATGTCCTATTTTCAGCTTCAGACACTGCAAACTGTTTATTTCTTCCTTGTTTCCTATTCCTGTCACTGATAAATGATCCTGTTCGATTAATTTCTGAGTCCTTGACCTTGTTTTAATTGATGGAGTGGGATATTCCCTCTCCTGCTGGCTTGCCACTAACTTTTTGTGTTACTTCTACATCTTAGCCATACCCAATATTATTTCATCATAAATATAGCTTAATTTATTACAATTTACCAGCTATTCACAATGCTGTCCATTGACTGGGAGTGGCATAAAGAGTTAGGACTTTGAAGCAGGTTAGGGAAAAACCCAGGACTTGCCTGCATATATCAACAGGAAAAAATACAGAGGGTTAAAAAATGTCTTCCTCAATTTATTAAAGTGGATGAAAATTGTTCTTGATATGTGAACAACCCTTCTTATGCCAGCATAATAAGGTACCAGTCTTGTCAAAAGGAAGTTCCTTTAGAATCAAAATATGATTTCAGAGACGGGAGTTCAAAGGGAGATAAATTTATTTCTGAACTGTGTATAAAACAAAATCCTCTGAGGGTGAGATACAGCTCTGGAGTTCACATTAAAGAAGATGCCATAGCATGCGATACTGGTGGAGCAAGCACAGCCAGCAGCTCCATTTTCAGTGAGATCTTGTACTCTCCAATATTTGTAGCACGGTTCAGCTGCACAGCTGATGTGAATGCCTGGGATGGCTCATTTCTCACATTCACCAAAGAGGTGGTTTTCCAGCCTTTCACTTAGCACTGCTAAGTAATTTTCAAACTGGTTTCTGAAGCTGTCGAGTTAATGACATTTCATATGGCTTTTTGGTGACAAAGATACCTTTTTCTTACTCTGGAAGCATAAACTGATTTTTTTTTTTTTTTTTTTTTTGGTCAACATTATCCAAGCATCCTCCTCAGTAATCAGTTTCTGTGAAAGCATCTGTTAAACTTTGAAACAGAATTTTCTGGCATCGTCCGTTTTCTCTTTCATGACCAGACTATGTACTCTGGTGTAAACTATGTGGTACAGCCCGAGAGTAAATAAAAATAAGTATCTTTCTAACCCCCTTAGATGCTACTGCTTTGTAAAGACATATTACAATACACAGACCAAAGGTAACTTTGCAAAACAGTGCATTTTTTCAAGACTTTCTTTTTTGTTTTGTAGTTGGTAGCTCATTCACATCTGAGTGAGTGAAGGTGAGGGTGTCTTTTGCTGTCATCTGCTGCCGTTTTGTTTTCTACCCTACACATATTTTTTTTTAATTAAGGCATCAGTAATGCTCCTCCCAAAGAGTGGTTTTAATGGCTGAATGTTACTGTGTGCTTTATAGTTAGTCACTGATAAGCTAAAACTGACAATTCTTTCTCTCTTTTTTTAATGGCAGTTTAATACTTAAAAAAACTAATTAAAAGTGATAATGCTTCATTAATATGCTTCTTTTTTACTAGAGCCTGAGATCTGAAGCTTAAAGTTGATTTTGAAGCTGGCTGTCTTTAAACTAATTCCTCTCTTTTCTTCTTTTCCCAGTTTGTGGTAGGAAACAGAAATGTATCCGGACCTAAAATAATTCTACCACACAGTATTTTCAGAGAGAGTGTGATATGAAGCCTATCAAATTTAATCTTCTGTAGAAAGCATCATGCAGTGATCCTTTACTGCGGGCGAAATTAATGAAATGAGGGCTGCCTACAGCCACTGCCCAAAGGAGATGCCTATGCAAGGGCTATGCAGGTGCTGGGTTAGAGCCCATGGCTCGGGAGAACTTGAGTTTGATGTTCATCAAGCTTTTGTTTTGATTCATCATTCATCAAAAACATCAAGCTCCGGTGAGTTTGGGGCTCCGTGCCAGTCAACAGGGCTCTGGGATTTGCTGATGGAGGGACTTGATAAGCAATGGCCCGATCCTGCTGCTCCAGCAAAGGAGGTGATAACCCCACCTAGGGAAAAAGATCTGACTTTGTAATGGATGAATATTCAAACTGCTGTAATGTTTTCGGCTGTGTGTTGGGTTGGGACAAGGCCTGAAATTTTTAATATGAGGTCAGGTTATTATAATGTGAAACCAAATAATCTAGCCCATAGATACAAGGAGTGGAGATTGTAATGGATAGGTGTTCAGACTGCTGCAAACTTTCCTGTTTCGTGGTTTGCAGGGGCAAGGTGTGAAGTTTGCAGCAGATACATGATACATGATCTTTTTTTTATAATGTTAGCTTCCATAACCTTCTCTGCTTGGAAGGTTAAACATACGCACATGGTCTTACAATGTTAACCCTATTGTCCAGATGGAAGGGCAGCGTTTGTAAAGTATGTATGCTAAGGCGATGATGATGTTAAAAGTAGACTTTATAATGGATACACATTCACACAGTGTTTTGAGAAGCAAGGGGTGAAATGTATTAGGCATAACGGGCGGGGTTTGGGCAGCGGTGGAGTGCCAGGTACCCTGTGTCATCCCCTGTACCACGTCAAGGTGGCTCTGACGTGGATGGAATGGCCCATTGTATACCAAAACTGCCACCAGCCAGAGAAGCACATGGTGCCTCTGCTTAAATGTTTTTCAGAAAGGGCAGTAGACACACATGGGGAGGCTCAAAGGAGACATGTAGAAGGGGATATTGTGGGGAAACAGCTGGACACACAGTCATGGAAAAATATTGCAGTGCCGCTGGGGGACTGCAGCCCTTGGAGTTCCTTGCGAGATCAGGGGAGAAGTAAGAAGCAAGGATCAAAGAAGGAAAATGAGTAAGAATCAAGGAATTGAAGAAGAAATAAAACATTACACACAGACCCCAACCTCCTACGATGCCCATCATGTCACTGAGTAATATGGTGAAAAAGTGAAGCTGAGACACGGAAGAGAGTTTGAAAGGTGTTTCCTTAAATGTTTTTTTGATTGTTTGCCTTCTCTTTTTTCCCCAATACATGAATTAAAAATATAAGTAATGACATGAGTAATGAAAAATATATGTTAATTGACAATAATTTATATTAAATTCAATTCCCTGGGCTGAGGCCCAACACTCAACAGGTGTTACAAATACAGACTAGAAACAATCCCCAGCTATAAAAACAATTAACACAATATTCATATGTGGTGCCCTTCAGTGTTACATTAAAATTTTTGGAAGACATCAGACTCTCATACCAGCTTCCCATTTTGTCTTTTATAACTCAGCTTCAGTTTCACTTTTCAAAAGTTATCCAAAATCCTCACATATTCACTCGTTCATTTTAATACATATCACCTTCAAGCAACCATACATTACTTAAGAATTTAAAATTGCTTAAGTGAATAACTTATGGTAATTTTGATTTGAATTCCTTTACTCCATTTATGATAGAGATGTGAATTTATCCAAGAGAGCTAGCCGAAGGGAGGAAAGAAGAAAAAGAAAGGAAAAAAATGGTAATACAAACAAGATTACTTCATAGCAAGTGACCTGAAAAGTTCAATTTCTAAGACAACCCAAAATCATTTTGTAACAGAAGCAAATATTTCTTTTGTTACACAGAAATGTTCTTTTTGAGGGGCACTTATTCAACCTTTCAGAATTAATAAAATTCCTTTAACTGTTTGACTATTACACCATCAGATGTAAAGAACATCTCTAAAACAGTATAATCCCATCTAAAAATGGAAAAATATAGACAGAAGAGGACTTACTCTGTGTACAGAGAAGTGGTCTACATGAAATCTTCATTCCAATTGGCCTAATTCTTGAGTGAAAATGTTGCATTAATGAAATGCATTTCCCTAATGCTCATGATCATTCAAATCAAAGGATTAAAATTTACCATATCAAGCAGGACATTTAGGTAAGTGGACTTTGCACAGTGAGTCAGTGCTCCGTGTTCAAACTTAACTATCTTCAAAGGGGCATTATAAGGATTAATAGACAGTTTTTGTACAATGCTTAGTAATGTGTTGCTGATGAGAAACATTAGTTAGTGCCATTTTGCCTAAGTAAATGGTTAAATTAAAATATATCAGTTACACCACAGATGTAGTTTTAGAGACTTGACAGAAGTGTACATATTTGCATGAGATAACATGAGATTTTGCTCGTCACAATTGCCATGGGAGAACAGTTACTGATTCCCTGTAAAGGGACTCAGTTTTCCTTCTGGCTCTAAACCCAAGCTGCTATAAAAGGGCCAAGATAGAAGCAAAGGAAAAGCTAGTGCCACGGTTCTCAGACATCGCACTCGTGACAGTGCTAGGCAGCCAAATATGACCTTATACCGAGAGCTAATAAAAACAACACAAATTACCCCAGGAACTTTTAGACATTAAGAGCCAGAAGACCTTAACATTTGCATGTTATATTCAATTTTAAGACATCAGGATTAGAGTGATAGACTATCTCATTGGAAAATTTCCATTAAAAATATGCATTTCAAGAACAGTTAGCTTTTGGGTTTGTGCCAGATTCTTAACTCTCAATAGTTATCATTAAAATCACTGCAGGCAAAGCCTAAGTCTGTTTTTCCACTGGTAGTTTTTAATTCTTTTCTTTACCAATCTATATTAATGAACAGGTTGTAAATAAAAGGAATTTAGCTTTGTTTTAATTTAAAAAATCAAAGAAACCAAATAGCATGACAGGTGCTCTTTACAATTTTGTTTTCGTGAAACATTTAAAAGGAACACAAATTCACAAAATACTTCAACTTTGATGAAAATCTATTTATAAACAAGACATATCTTAGTGTTAAAACTTGGCTTATATTTGTAAATCAACTGCTAGGAACAATTTCCTCAGCATAAATATCTAGTTTTGTAAGCAATGGAATTAATGAAGCCGGCTATCCCTATCCTCTTGTATGGAAACATTGATTGAAAGTTCAGAGTGATTTTTTTATAGGTTTCTCTGTGCACACTCTCTGGTCCCTTAACAAGGCAAAAGTTCATGCTGTTGCTTTTACATCTCTGAAGGCACCTGGGAAAGCCACTCTCAAAACCTTTCTCTGAAACATCCTGCTACTCCTTTTCATTTCACTTGCAGGAATATAACTCCCTCTGGTCTCTCTTTCTGTGTAAGGTTTGGCTGATATATGCCAGTGGGCTCTAAAGCTGTTAGACCGATTTCATTAAGCTCATTTCCATAGACAGCAAGGCTAAAAATGAATGCGTCTTTTCACAAAGCATTAGAAATGACAGTAGAAATTATGTGCTTCTGTTGATAAGCTTACACTTAGCTTATACAATTAGATGGGAAAGGGGAAACAATAAATTAAAAGAAAGCAAAACCCAAAACAGCTGTAGCTACCTAAGCTTTGCCTACATATTGAGCTATTTTAAATATGAGGCAAGCTGATGTTAGAGAAATATTTCTATTTTTGAACAGCAACCATTTCTTTTATCTTGCATATTCATCTATGTCCTTCTTTGCCATACCTGCAAACTATTTTCATCCAGGGACTCTCAGATTTTGCTATATACAGATAATCTTTGAGACCATCTTAATCTCAACCAGATGTATTGGTGAATGGTCTGGCATAGATACCTAATGAATGGGCAAATGACTGACCTCTGCAAATAAAGTCAGTAAAGACATTTTGCAGTTCATTTATCTTTTTGTGGTCACACAAGATTGAGGAATTGCTTGCTGTAACATTTCTGTGTTAGCACAAATATGTCTGTAACTGTCTTTGCATTTATCTTTACAAGACATATCAATAAGTAAGAAAGAGTTTTTGCAGAAATTCGGTGTATGCAGAATACCCCAGCCCCGCAAGCTGCATTTTGGAAAGTGATAAAGCACAGTTACTGCGTCATTATGGGGTAGATACTACTGTTAGGTGCAGTAAAAAGCAGTAGATGTGAAATGCTTCCAACAGTAATTGAATGTAATTTTACTCTGTAGTACATATGGATCTTTATTAGCTCTTCCTAAATAAATTCTCTGGGTGAGTTCATCAGAAGAAGAAAACAATATTGCCCAGCAGGGTAATTAGAAGGAGACTGAAGGGGTCCAGAAGGTTGCATAAATGTTATTCTTATCATGTTGCCAATTTCAGGGCTGCTGCTAAAGCAGCCCAGATGGCTTTCTGACTTGCTTTCAGTTATTCTGAAGGGCCTAGAAGCAGAGAAGTCTAAACTGTGCTGTGTCGTCCCATATCCAGAAACAGGAATGAATGGGACAAAAGGATCCCCACATGACATGAAAGTTCTCCAGAAGAAGTAAGTTTCTTTTCTGAAACATGTTTCTTAGTGTATTTCTAATCAGATTTTTTCAACAAGAGTGCAAAAGGTCTGCAGTGTGTGCAGAATCTGCCTATATAGTAGGTGTTCTGGTGCACCTAGTGTGATATTTCAGAAAAATGGTAAAATTTAGAGCACCACTTGATAATGATTTAATTTACCTGCCTGCAAATACTGGTTGTTTTCCATAATATTTGTACTGACTAGGTGTAAGCCCAGCATGTGGTGAACTGTCATAGAAAGATTGAGACGGTGTGAATGGAGAACAAGGGGGAAGGTTTGGCTGTGGGAGGCACCGGAAGGGACACACAGCAGGGACGGGGGTCTCAGCACAGTCTGCATCACTGGCACCCACATCAGCACGTCATCAACATCCCAGCCCATCTACCGGCAGCTTCACAGGACAGATGGGTCTGGAGACAAAGAACAGTGAACAAACCCTGACGATTCACAGAGGTGGGACACAATGGAGACACAGGTGACTGTCAGCTCCAAGAGGTCCAGAAAGACATACCTGAAACCTGCACGTGGGTGCCAGCCTAAGAACAGCCTGGGGAGGTGAGAAGGACTTGGCAGCTGGCTACCCCTGTGCTCCAGAGCATCGCAAAGGACCCAACAGCTGGATACAAGCATTGCACAGTCCAATGGCTATCTGGACACTTGAACACCCACCCCTGCCCTGGTGCCTGACAGCTGGACAGACTGATTAAACACACTTGTCTGGTACTTGTGACTGTGAGACAGTGAGAGAGCAATAAGCAAAATCTGGTTTATTTTAATTTTTACTTTAAATAAAAGCAACTTGCCCTCCTGTAAGGTCCCACATTGGCACTGGCTGCATTGCTGATGCAATGTTGGAGCAGCACGTACCACGAGCACACTTCCTTGTTTTACCTATATTCACCTCTTTTTCTGAGAGGTGATCTGTAACTATGACCATAAACTCCTTGTGGTAACAATTACGGTCACATTTCAGTTTGCCCAGTCTGGACCCGTGGCGTTAGAAGTAAAACTACCAGCTGTGGCTGCTTACCAGTCGTGGTCTGTGATGATAATGGGATAAGGTTTAACTGGAAGCATGTCTTGTTCACTGGGAAAAAACATGTGAGAAACTTTTTTTTTTATTTTTCCTGGGACTTGCAGCACTTTCACTCAGTTTGTGTGTACACAGCCAGTTTATTTTAAGAAGGTTAAATGTGACTAACTGAATGAATGTATATTCAGCAGTTACTTAGTTTACAACAATTTCTTTTATATTTGTGATTTTTTAACATTGTTTTCTACACATATGCAAAAACGATGGCATATCTGAATTCTTTCAAGTAAAATTTAATAATTATTTAGACTTCATAGGCATTGCAGTTTTTCACACTTAAGTTAACCTAAAACTTATCAATCACCTACAAAAGTGCTTCTTTATTTCTAGAAAACAAACAAACAATCTATTATTTGCTATTTATAATTAATTTAAACTATCATGGACTGTCATTTTCTAGGCATTCTGGAAATTATCCCTCCAACTGACTGTAAACCTCCATCCCCTGGTTCAAAACCATGATCGTTATCTTTTAGCTTTGAATGAAACATTCAGGAAGTGTTTACTGTTCATGTTAATCCATGCTGTAGCTGAATTTGCTGTTTCTATCATCAAACCCTGTTAACAAATAATGCCATTGTTTGAAAAACATAAAGAAAAGATAAAGCATCTCTTGTTATCTCATGTCCCTCTGTAATAAATGGCAATAAAGTCATTACACCATGCAAAGCTATGAATCAGTTTAACAAGCAAGTTCTATTGAAACTGCTGATTATATTTGTTGTAAGGGCATTGGTCATCTGTTTTTTTCTGTAAACAAGCGTATAACTCCAGCTAACTGTTCCTGTTCAGGACTTCCACGCCTCCACTTTTGTTTCACTGTCCTTTTTCTGAAATAAAAAGAGAGGATTTTTATTTCTGATAAAAAATCTGTTTCTGTCTGAAACACAGGAAAAAACATAGAAAAATTTCTATCATAGCTTTTATAAAATGGTAAGATTAAGGATAATGGATAGTATGATACCAACTTCACTTTCAGTACTTCGGGATACAAAACTGACGTGGGGGATATTGCAAGGATGTCACTGTGTGGAAGAGAAAAGTTAGAGGTTCAGATTTTGTTACAAGCTGGTTCTCTTCTACCGAGCTTTCTGATTTTCTCTGCACAGATAGAATCATAGAAAAGCCTAGTGTTAAATGTCTTTGCCTGGTTTTGCTTGCTGTGTCTTTCACCATGTATCCTTCTCTGTGCAGTGAACATATGGTCTTCCTGTGATTCCCTGGCAGTGCACCACATCGGATTGCCAGATACAAAATGCAACGTCTGATTCTGTATGGTCAAATTCCACACCCAAATTCTCTATTCCACTCTATTTTTTTGCAGGGGCTCTGCAATAGCCTGCACAGCTATCGTGCACATGGAGGTATATCACAGGCACTTTGCTGGTCTACATAAGAACAAAGTGACTCTATATCACATCACAATGTATCTAACCCTCACTGCTGAGTATTTGTCAAATATGATTAATGAACATGATTCCTTTCTCTGTGTTTCAATGCTAAGATTTAGGCAATAAATATAAATGCATAATACATATAAATTTATAACCATATGTAGAAAATGTATTTATGTATGTTTTCTGAGTTTTACGGAAACAGAAGTGACTATTTCCGTTCACACTGAAAGTTCAGAAGACTTGCAGCTTGCTCTTTCTCTTTTTAAACTCCTTCAGTTAAAATTTCCTCTCTCCTTCCTTGGAACACTTCAAACTGTGAGTGCTCAAGAGGTGGGAAGGGAAGGGAAGGGAAGGGAAGGGAAGGGAAGGGAAGGGAGCGGATTGCTTCCTGAAAGCTGCATGGAGAAGTCAGTGTAAAGGCTCTGAGTGTGCTCCATCCCAGCCATGGTAACAGACTGTGTGTGTACTTGTTGGCCGCCACAAATAGGGGAAATGCATGAGCTGTACCTGTACAGTGGCAGTTCCAATCTTCTGCTGACATATGGTGGTAACTCGTGGGAATTAGATTGTAGTTCTGAGCCCTAGAACTGCTGCCAAGTTGCTAGGTCACCCATGCAGGATAGAAGTCCCAACTAATAGTAGTGCAGATTACTGGCTTTCCCAAGTTTATTCTATATCCTGTGAAGTTTTCTGTTTATACAATGGATTTTCAAGATAAAAATCATTGGCTAGTACTGATGCCTGCAAAGTATGTTATATCTTGACTAGAGTGATACATGAATAATAAGTGAATTTTGTTCTTCTTGGTGCTGACAAAATGCACAAAAGGGTTGCACATGGGGAAATTAAGGAGAATAAAAAGGGAATGGGCGCTTTAGAAAATGATAACGAGTGCACTTTAGCATAACATAAAGTAATTCCAAAGCAGATGCTTAGCAAATGCTGGATTTTATGGGATTCATAGCAGAAGTAGTTCTTAAAGACAGATTTGAAGAAAGGTGAGCAAACATAACGATTTTAAAATTTGAACATAAAGCCAGGCTTTGGAAGAATTACTAGTGGGAGAAATAGGTATGTGTGAATTCGTGGCTATTAGGATTATTCTAATCCTTAGACTACTGTTGGTACATTTGTGTGAAGACTAACACCTTAGTCACAATGTAAGAGAGATACATTTCTATTTTGGTACTTATAGAAACAGTCCAAATAGAAGTATTTTGTTACTGGTTTATAAATCTATTCTGATTAACAAAATTAGTTTTGACATGTTTTCCTTCCTACAAAAATGACACTGCAAAAAAATGCCATTTTTTACACTTTTGCTGCTAGAGCCCAGTCAGGAAGGCCATTAAAGGAAACTTTAACACCATTCTGATGTAGCAACATTTTACCCTTAATATACCAAAAACTACTGAGATTTTAATGAATGAAAACAGATATTCTCTGACTTTTCATTCGGGTTTGGAGTATAATTTTTGTTTTTATTGGTTAACTGGTTTTGCTGACTATAACAAGTAGAGTTACAATTACAGAAAATCTATGGTAGTATGTATATATTCCTTCTCATGTACAAGATGAATTTTGATAGTATTTGTGCCTCTAGCTATAGAGAAGGACATGGTGCTGGCTAGAAGCACGTGATCCAGCTCTAGCTGTGTTAACCCATACATCTGTGATATGGCAGCCATGTTTGCAGAGGCTGACAGGAACTGCTACTCGGCCAGGCTAACGAGGGTGAGCTGACTGCCTCATCAACACGACTGTAGTGGTTTTTGCAGTAGAGGTAGCTTGTGCAGGGAACTCTGCACCTGCACTGGGTCATGCAGACGTAGCCCTCGGAAGCGCTACGGTCCTGATGACCCAGAAGGCTTACAGAGGGAAGAGGTTGAATGACATGTGACGTACCCCCAGAGCCAACCGCAGCCGCCCAGAGGAGGACGGCCGTTCGTCGCGCGGGTGTGTCATGCTGGGCTGGCAGAGCAGCGCAGAGTGCTCTTGTGCTGCGCTTCGCCTCTGATGTCAGCGTCCTCGGGGCGCCTCACGCAAGGGTACGGCTCTGAGCGCACCACTTTGATAATCATGCGTGTAGTTGTTATTCTTTCTCTCTTACGAATATGTTTCGCTTTTTTTTGCGCTTTGATGGGAAAGAAAGCAGATGTGCTTGAGAGAGTCTATAAACTTGACGAGGCAGTTAAAAAGAGGAAAACACAAACAAAATAGGAGACCAGATGAAAGAATGCACAGGGGGAATAAGGATTTTCAGAGTTTAACATCTTCTAGTTTCAGATCAGGCTACTGTCTGTCACCATGTTCCTTCCTGCACTATTAAACACTCAAGAGTAACACCCCATTTTCAGTCTGTTCCACAGAGGTTTGAGTCATGCAGCATTTGAAATCAGGTGGTCAAACTCAGTGCCTTGCTGTAGAAAACATCCCAGAGCTCCAGTCATTTGTTCTACTGAGGCAGTTTCAAATTAAATACATTTGAACAAAATCTGCTGCAACTTTGCAAAATGTCAGCACACGGAGAAGCTGACAGCTATAGGGTTATCATCTGGGGAGCACTCACTGATAACTTTCCCTTGCTTTGATGCTAAGGAAGTTGGTCCATCTCACAAAATGAGTTTGTTACTTGAGTTATTTAGACTAAATCCAACTAACTAATGTTAGTTGAGTTACTGTAAAGGTAGAGTGCTGGGCTGAGTAGGAGTATCCCTGAGGGAAAAGGAAGCATAAAGACCTTGTCCAGATGCTTTTTGTCAAGTGATTTACATATATGTTGGAAAAGAAAAAGAAAAGGAGATAAAATTAAGTGTTGATGTTGTCTTGACTGATTTGGAACCCTATCAGAGGAACTTATGTTTTCTGTTCCCAGGTGATGTTTTGGGAAGAGCTTAGATGGGAGGCAGGAGCAACTTCAGTCTTTGTTCTGGTGACTGTGCAATATGAAAACTATATATTGTGCTGTCATCCTACAGAGCTGACGTGTGAAAAGCACGTGTCTTGTAGAGCCACGGGAGCCCCATTGTCAGCAAGTTAAGCATGAGCCGATATAAATTCAGAGAAAGATAACTCAGTCTGGCTCTGTCTGAACATGATTATTTTGGTTTTGTATATTTCTCATGAATGATCCTATTTTATATCCCATATACCCACCCAATATAATTTAATTTGAGAAGCAGGATTTTTTTTTTCTTCTGTTTTATTAGAAAGATTTGTGAAGTTAGAGGTTAGATATTGGCTTTTGGAGATTGCACTTAATCAAAGGTCTTTCACTTGTCTGAAGGAGAGAGATGTTTTTTTTTCCCTTTCTAGTTTTTGCAGATTGCCTGAGTCAAGCAGTTGTTATGCTGGCATATTATCCAACGCACACAGGGTGCCTGTGGAGTAAGGCGAAAAGCATGCTGAAGGCATGTGGGCAATAATATTCAGCAGAAAAACCACAATGATACAAAATAGAATATTTTCTCCATCTGCAATATCCCTCAGTATCAGAAAAAGATGTAAATGATTTCTCTTCACCTTCTGTTTACCCCTGAGAGATACAGGTAGATGAGAAAAGGAAGATGAAGAACTTAACAGACTGTGTACATTCCGGTGTCTGGTAAAACCCATAAGGTTTAATTGTCAAGTAGCTGAACACCATGGCATGCCTGGTCTTTTTGCTCCGGATTGTCCTAGCTGGGGACCTGTCTGGACCATACTGCAGCTTCCCTGATGAGGTTTTCTAGAACCCTGATGACATGAGGGTGAGGAGGGGGGACGATGGCTACTGGGGCCAGGTGGAAGAAGGTGAAAAGCACTCTAAAGATAGATCATTTAGACCTATGGTGTGTTGGTATGAAGGCACAAGACCAGATAGACGGGAGAATACAGTGTGCTGACACAGAAAGATGTGGTATGTCAGATACAGGGGGAAAAAAATCTCCTGTGTAAGTTAGTGGGCATGCCAGGTTCCAGTAATTACATGTTTCCTGAGATGCCATTTCTAAAACCATCAAGGCATCATCCCAACTTAAGCACATGAATATGTTTTAATTTTTATATCCATTGGATTCACCTTCAGATGACACAGTTTTAAGAGGTGTTTGACCTGCGTGTGTGCTTGTCTGCCCTTGGCACTAGTCTCAAATGGGCTGTGGAACTGCCTTACCAGGCTTGCTGGAGGCTGCACCAGTTTTGCTACACTTTTCATCACCATCCTTGTGGCAGGACCAAGGCAATTTACAGTTCCCTGGAAGCTACCATAAACTGTTTCTCACTAGTCAAAGCACTAACTGTGCTGGACGTCAAGTATTTGTCTCACAGTTGTCTCTAAGTTACTTTTCCTTGGTTTTTTTTTATTATTTTTAAATTTGGTCATTAGTGACAGATCTCTGCTGTGATTCTCTTCAGTGATTATTTGTTAGTTTTCCAGCATAAAACAGCAGAGAGGAACATGTGTTTAACTATGTGACTGCCACTCAGTATCACATTAGTTTTAAATTTTAAAATTGGGGGTAGGAATTACATGTTTTTTGAAAAGGTTAATAAAATTTCCTTTTGTATATACTCTAAGTTTTTGCAAATCTAGTCTTGAAATAAAATGCTAAATAGCCTCTACAATTGTTAATTAATAACTAGTGGTTGTACATATGTGCTTTAATTTGAATAAAGTGAAGCTTTCTCATTTGAAATTATTACAATGTATCCATTATGCTTCAAAGATTATTTTAAAAAGCCAATGTATAGTGAATGCAAGAAGATAATTAGCTTCATTTAAAGTATTAAGAAATGGCCACGTGTGGTCATTAATCAAATGTCTCTGTGCATGAAACAGATCTTTCCTGTAGCAATAATTTTTTTAAAATTGCTTTAATACAGACAGAAGCATATCTAACAAAACCTGAAAACATCACTAAAGAAATCCATTTTAAAATTGAATTATTAATAGATGCTTTTTACAGAATTTATTTCATGTAAAAGGGATTTGTCTGTGCATTTAGTATTACCTTATGTAACAATTTGAAAAACCTGTCCATAAATTCATAGCTTCAACCATCCTATTCTGTGCCTCATATACACAAGTAGTTGTTCCACAGCAGCATGAAGCTCTGAAAACAAACGTTGCATGACCAGAATACATTTGAAGGAAGCTGGTCTTTGTGTTGCGGCAGATATATTGGTGGGTAAGAGATAAACATCCCAAGTGTGATTGTAGTAGAGGCACTTTTTTTAAGTTATGCTTTATCTGCAGTACGCTTCCACAAGTAAACAAGTGTCTATCTAAAAAAGCTCAGCTCTCTTTATTAAAATACTTTGTACAGCATAAGCCCATCTTAGATACAAGCAAACCGAAGTAATATGATTTTACAAATACAAATTCACAGTCCTGGTCCTGGCTCTTACACTGTTCAAATCATCAGCATTTTGAAATGCAGATGCATTAGGCTGAAATGTGTATCATTTTGTTAATGCTACATTTTGAAGGTTATAACAATAAATATCTCTATTTTATAAGAGGGTGGAATAGAAATAGTCTCAATTTCTTAAAGAAAGAGCAACATCTGTCAATTCCTGATCAATGATCCAGCTCCTTAACAGCAGTTTAACACTCTCTCTCCAGTTGAGTAAAATTGCTTTCAAAGATACCATTAAATACAACTAGTAATCTTCAGATTTACCATTAAGCAACATTTCATAATTTTAAAAGGATTTACATAACAACAATAGAAGATGAAGTTTTATTTCTGGATAATGCTCAGGATAACTGTAATAATACTTTTACAGAATTTATATTTTTATTTATGGGAATATATCAACCATACTATATAAATATATAATATAAAGATAAACTCTGCAGAATGTGCAGTTTAAGATGTATCTAATTATTCTTTTTAACAGAAAGTACTGCATGGGGGAAATGTTAAAATCTATTTGATAAATGTATGTGGGGTTTTTTTCGTAATATAACCAGTTAAGATTTTTCAGTATTGTACCTGCTTATATTGGTGTCATCTAAGCAATATTAATTAAACAATGCACATGAGCTTGGCAGTGGTTAAGATTCACTGATAGAGCCCATTGCCTACGCTGCTGACTAACAATGACTTACTGTTTCTTTGCGTTGTCCACCACTCTTCATCCGTTTGTCTTATATTTACTATTCAAATTCTTGTTCAGTGTGCCTATGTCACAACTCATATTAGTATCAAGGAACATCTCTCTAAAACTTTCAATGTCTGACAAAAGTGTGTAGGTTAGTAACAGAACCCAAGCAGTCTATCACCCAGGGTTATTCAAATATCCCATTCTGGGTGAAAAGCTCTTAATTTTTAGTCTTCCTGAAGCTAAAGAGGAGTTAGTAACCAGTAGATACGATAAAAAACATAAATTTGAATCAAACACCAGAAAACCATAGTGTTAGGCATTATACAGACACATGATAAATACTGTCCCAGCCCTGAGGACTTCATAGCTAACAAACATGCTCTCTTCCCTACAGCACTGAACAAGAAGAATCTATTTGCAAAGGTCTTTTTACAATAGAGAGAGCTTCTTAATTTAAAGATAGTTCTTTCTCTGAAGTAAAAATATGTATAGTCTATAATCCCCTTAGAGCTGTTAGTGTCATAGAGAATCATAGAATCATGGAATCGTTTAGGTTGGAAAAGACCTTTAAGATCATCAAGTCCAACCATTAACCTAGCACTGCCAGGTCCACCACTAAACCATGTCCCTAAGCACCACATCTACACATCTTTTAAATACCTCCTGGGATGGTGACTCAACCACTTCCCTGGGCAACCTGTTCCAATGGTGAAGAAATTTTTCCTAATATCCAATCTAAAGCTCCCCTGGCACAACTTGAGGCCATTTCCTGTTGTCCTATCACTTGTTACTTGAGAGAAAAGACTGACACCCACCTCACTACAACCTTCTTTCAGGTAGTTGCAGAGAGAGCAATCAGGTCTCCCCTCAGCCTCCTTTTCTCCAGGTTAAACAAGCCCAGTTCCTTCAGCTGCTCCTCATAAGACTTGTGCTCTAGACCCTTCACCAGCTTCGTTGCTCTTCTTTGGACACGCTCCAGCACCTCAGTGTCCTTCTTGTAGTGAGGGGCCCAAAACTGAACACAGGATTCAAGGTGCGGCCTCACCAGTGCCGAGTACAAGGGGACAATCCCTTCACTGCTCCTGCTGGCCACACTATGTCTGATACAAGCCAGGATGCTATTGGCCTTCTTGGCCACCTGGGCACACTGCTGGCTCATATTGGCTGTTGACCAACCCCCCCGGGTCCTTTTCTGCTGGGCAGCTCTCCAGCCACTCCTCCCCAAGCCTGTAGCGTTGCATGAGGTTGTTGTGACCCAAGTGCGAGATCTGGCACTTGGTCTTATTGAACCTCATGCAGTTGGCCTTGGCCCATTGATCCAGTCTGTCCAGATCCCTCTGAAGAGTCCTCCTGCCCTCCAGCAGATCAACACTCCCGCCCAACTTGGTGTCGTCTGCAAACTTACTGAGGGAGCACTCGATCACCTCATCCAGATTATTGATAAAGATATTAAACAGAACTGGTCCTAATACTGAGCTCTGGGGAATACCGCTTGTGACGAGCACCAACTGGATTTAACTCCATTCACCACAAGACCCTGGGCCCAGCCATCCAGCCAGTTGTTTTACCCAGTCAAGAGTACATCCATCCAAGCCATGAGCAGCCATCCTAATACTGAGCTCTGGGGAATACCGCTTGTGACGAGCACCAACTGGATTTAACTCCATTCACCACAAGACCCTGGGCCCAGCCATCCAGCCAGTTGTTTTACCCAGTCAAGAGTACATCCATCCAAGCCATGAGCAGCCAGTTTCTCCAGGAATATGCTGTGAGAAATGGTGTCAAAGGCTTTACTAAAGCTAGGAGGACAACATCCACAGCCTTTCCCTCATCCACTAAGGGGATCAGGCCACCTTGTCATAGAAGGAGATCAGGTTGGTCAAGCAGGACCTGCCTTTCATAAACTCATGCTGACTGGGCCTGATCACCTGGTTGTCCTGTACATGCCATGTGATAGCACTCAAGATGATCTGCTCCATAACCTTCCCCAACACCTGTATTTCCCCAGATGCTTTTGGCCCTTCTTGTAGATGGGCATCACATTTGCTAACTTCCAGTCAACTGAGACCTCCCTGTTTAACCAAGACTGCTAATAAATTATTGAAAGTGGTTTGGTGAGCACTTCTGCCAGCTCCCTCAGTATCCTTAGGTGGATCCCATCTGGCCCCATAGACTTCTGTGTGTCTACATATAGATACGTATATATATGAAGAATATAGTCCTTCAGGAAAAATGCAGAAACTTTTACTTTATTTTTGCTATATTTTTTCATTTTATTTCATAAATCTTTTTTGTCCTCTTCTTTTGTGTCTCAATTTGGTGGTCAGGATGTTCTATAAGTACATAGACACCAAGGAGGAAACTAGTTTGTTCTTTCAATTATCAAGTTATTCTATGCTTGTTATTATAAAAAAAACATGAATTTAAAACTTTAATACTAAAAAAACTAAAATACCCAACACCATGGTTGTTCTTCTGCATCTGTACTTTTTTTTTAGCTACTTGAGTTCATATGCACAAAGGGGATAACATATCCTGGCTTTGAAGTAGATACACTGACCAGAGATGGCTAGCTCAGTTCCCTGAGCACAGAGGAGAGGGAGTTAACACTTAGGAATGGGTTTCCTAGAAGCCAGGGCACCAGTTTTGTGACACCAGGAAAGGTGCATAGGGGATGCATGAAGGAAGGTATGCCTGAAACCCACCTCTCGCTGGACTTCACCTCTATAACATCACTGGAGAGTGGCTTCTCCCAGCATGAACAACTTGTCTTTTTCAGAGGCACAAGCTGCCTTTTAAAAGTCCTACTTGCATCCTGAATGCCATTTTTCCCCTTAAAATGTTTTGATTTAGTGCTGTTCAGTGTTTAAGATATGGTGGTATGACATGGTGCTCCTCTGTAAAGAGTGGTATAGTGCTTAGGTAAAACTAGAATTCAAAGATCAACATCACTTACTGCATTTCCTGCTACACTGCCCTGGTATTTGCCTTATTTTATTCTGTTAAAACATAACTGGAGAGGGAAGGCTGTGTGATGTCTCATATGTAAAAGGCAAATATTTACTGTTAACATCCAAAAGTTCGGTTGCCGACTTCAGTGCTTTCCTCAGCAAGAAAATTAAGCTCATTCCTCTGGCTTCCCAAACTACGAAAAGAGAAAGGCAATTCCTGTTGCATTGTTTCCTACACAGCTTCAGGGAGCAAGAAGAAAACAAACAAGAAAAGGTTTTGTTATGAGAAAACTTCCTAGAAGAAAAGAGTTCTAAATTTCAGTCTATGTTCCTAGAATCACTTGCATAAAATGGATAAACATGTTGACTAAAATACACAGTGTAGGAGGCTTTACTGGTGAAATTCCTTCTCTATTGGATTACATATTCCTACTCCATCTCAGACTCTCTTAGTGGATTAATTCTGAAACCTCTGTTATACTCTTATGGTGAAACAGGCAGGTATGATTTCTCCACCCTAATAAACCTGGATCTTGGATGTGTATCTGTCCTAGTTTCGACTGGGATAGAGTTAATTTTCTTCCTAGTAGTTGGTATAGTGCCGTGTTTTGGATTTGGGATGAAAACAATGTTGATAAGGTGCTGATGTTTTGAGTTGTTGCTCAGCAGTCAAGGACAGTCCAGCTTCTCGTGCTGGCCTGCCAGCGAGCAGGCTGGGGGTGCACGGGGAGCTGGGGGGGACACAGCCGGGACAGATGACCCAGGCTGGCCAAAGAGATATTCCATACCATACAATGCCATACTCAGTATAGAAACTGGGGGAGCTGGCCAGGGAGGGCTGCTGCTCAGAAACTGGCTGGGCATCAGTCAGTGAGTGGTGAGCAATTGTGCTGAGCATCACTTATTTTGTATATCCTTTTATCATTATCTTTTTTCCTTCCTTTTCTGTCCTATTAACTCTCTTTATATCAAACCACAAATTTTACTTTTTTTTCAGATTCTCTCCCTCATCCCACAGGGGAGTGAGCAAACGGCTGTGTGGTGTTTAGCTGCCTGCCAGCTTAAACCACAACAGTCCTTTATGGTCCCCAGTTTGGGGCATGACGGGTTGAGAAGACGACAGATCTGACCATAACGCATTAGAACTATTATAAGCATTCGTTATATTAGTTTGATAGTCGCTGGTCACAATGTTGACTTATTTGCTCTCAAAGTCGATGTGCTTGTTCTCAGGGTTGTGTTACGGAACACCTTATTTGCTGTATATGTTCTGCACTGCAGCTACTCCAACCCCAGCAACAGGCACAGTAGCCACTCCACCCTTGATCAGTAAGGCTGATGGAAGCACATTTCTCTGCTTCTCAAAATACATCTGAAGTGATGTATTTTTCTGCTATGGTCTCTCAGCAGTGAACTATTTTAAAATGTGGGGCTCACCTGGATAGTAAAGAAGACTTGAGTGGTGACTGAAACATCATCAGGAATTATTTACTTGGTTATGTAATCCGATAAATCTGTGTTGGTCGCATCACATACCAAAAAAATCACATATTTTGTAGGTTATTGACAGATCTAGATGGAAACCTCACAGTATGGGTTTTAAGGGAGAGTTGTAAGGTAAAAAAAAAGTCATCTCTACTTATCTGCATGGACAGAAAGCTGATGGCCACCCCATTCCTCCAGACGTGAATCTAGAGCAGCAGTTCCCTGGGGCTCATCAGGCAAAAAATGTTTGGGGTAAACAAGCATTCTGTTTTAGCAGTGTGCTTGGAGTGAGAAGCCAAGGGAATCTTGGTGACTGAGCTAGGCAGAACAGCACTCCTTGTACAACCAAAAGGGTTGGTACAGTTTATACTGTACCAAGGCAAACCAGGCACTGTCTAAAAAAAACCTTTGTGAAACAATAGGTTTAAGAATTCCCTTTAGCTTTAAACTAACACAAGTAATGACAGATACTTATTAAAACCTAAGGCACAACTTCTGTGTACCAGACAGTTACCAGTCAGTCTGGAAAAGTTATTTAATTGTCCAATTCATTATCTCCAATTATACTTGATGCAAAGCCAGTACTCACAGATATTTTATTGGATCATAGAAATCAGTGTTGCGCCCAGTCTGGCAATATTATTATTTCTTCATTATTTCTTCATTCTTCTGTATGAAGAAATCGGCACAGACCTGTGAGCCTTTCTGGGAAAAAATGAAGATAGAAATTATAGAAATATTTCTGTAAAAAAAATTGTTTTTTCACACACACCGTAGTCTTTAGCTCACCATTAAAACATTTTTTCAGAAGGGCAACAAATAAGTGGAAGTAGTTTAAAAATACAAGAATCCCTACTCTAGCAGAAAACACAACACTGAATTAATTTTCTTATTTTACATGCTTGTCTGGCTAGTATTTTCTAAATAATTAACGAGTAAGCATAACTTAATATTGTTTCTGAAAATGAACATTGATGATCAACATTTAAACATGACTAGAATTTTTTTATGTATGTTGTTTTCCCTATG
This sequence comes from Phaethon lepturus, assembly GCF_000687285.1. NCBI lineage: Eukaryota > Metazoa > Chordata > Aves > Phaethontiformes > Phaethontidae > Phaethon > Phaethon lepturus. The sequence goes on from NW_010545523.1 coordinate 112,079, forward strand.
GGAGTTCTAGATACACAAGTTTTATTTGTTACTGGCTGCTATTCTCCCACTTAAAAGTTTCTCAGAGAACAATACTGGGCAATTGGCCAGCTATGAAATGTACCACAAAGAGTTTATAGACTATTTAAACTATGAGGTTTTTTTCATAAATTGATAAATGCTTTGCAGTTGAGAATAATTACACATGTACTTGCAGAGAAAAAGAGAAACTACTCTCAACAAATACTTAAATGAGTAATTTAAACACACTTGAACTTGATTAACCTTACAAAGACAACAAAGTTTTCAGGATCTGTAGCCTGTTAAATATCAGAACCTCTCTTTGAGTGTACTTGCTGCATAGGTGTGGACATTATTATCGTGATACACAAAATGAGATTAAACCCAGTGTCGTGGTTTAGCCCCAGCCGGCAACTAAGCACCACGCAGCCGCTCGCTGACCCCCCCCTCCCCCAGTGGGACGGGGGAGAGAATTGGGAAAAAACTCGTGGGTTGAGATAAAACCAGTTTAATAGGACAGCAAAAGAGAAGGAAACAACAATGATAAGAACAATGATAATACCGACAAAGGAGCGTACAAGAACAAGCGATGCCCAATACAGCAGTTGCTCACCACCCAGTGATCGATAGCCTGCCCCCGAGCAGCGATTCCCGCCCCCCGGCCAACTCCAGTTTATATATTGGGCACGACGGTGTATGGTATGGAACATCCCTTTGGCCAGCCTGGGTCAGCTGTCCCGGCTGTGTCCCCCCCAGCTCCCCGGGCACCCCCAGCCTGCTCGCTGGCAGGCCAGCACGAGAAGCTGGACGGTCCTTGACCGCTCAGCAACAGCTCAAAACATCAGCACCTTGTCAACATTTTCTCATCCCAAATCCAAAACATATCCTCACGCTAGCTTCTGTGAAGAAAAGCAGCTCTATCCTGGCTGAAAACAGGACACCCAGAAAATCAGAAACATTTTACAACAGATTAATTACTTCTGTGCATCCCAACCAGCTTTGTGTTTAAATTTTTCCTGCATCTCAGTATTGCCAAGTATATTAAAAGCCATCTGAGTCAAAATAAATAAAAGTAAAACAAATGGTGAGTGGGAATCAAAAGCTTGTTTTATCTCAAATATTTAATTCTTTTAAAGCAGATGTATGTAGCAAATTCATCAATAACTCTGGAAGAAGGTTGGGGGTGCAAAAACCAAAGCAAATACATGAGGTCAAAAGTAAAGTAATCTGTAAACTCATAATTCTGGAAAAAAAAATCAGAAGTTAAAAGCAAAGAAAAAGAGCTAAAAAAAAGCTAAAACAAGACTAACACAAGTCACAAAACAAGAGCGTCCTATGACTGTAGAATAGAGAACAGGGTGACAATGTGTTTAATTTCAAGAAAAAATTACGTTACAGTTAAATTTTGCTGTTCTATTACAGCATATGCATTTTAACCATGCAGGAAGTTCAGAGAAGAACTGATGGCATGTGTCTATGACACAGGTGTTGACTGATGAGGAAAGATTACAAAAATAAATATGTGTATCTATGGTAGGTGAAGATTAGAGAAGAGAAGGTAAAGGAACAAATATCACAGGGTATAAAGAGCAAAAAAGAAAAGCTTTATTTACATTATAACATAATAATAATAATATTAAATGAAACACAGAGAAATAATAAAATATGATCTGACAATTAGGAATCTAATTTTCAAAATAATAACACTTAAATTAAATAAAGTCTTATTCCTTTGCAAAATAAAATCATGTTAATGATTATTACCGTCTGGAAGTAAAAACATGGCTCCCCTAATACCACTGTCATAAAGACTATGGGCTTGACTGGGATCAAGCGTTTACCCCAATTTTTCATTGACAGCAGGGTGTTCTAGAGGTAGATCTTAGTTTCTGTAAGTAGGATCTGTGCTGCAGACACTAGCAATTGCTGTGCCTGTAAAAGCTGCTAATAAAATTCTGGGTTTAGCCAAGATAAGCCTAGAGAAGTCAATGGTAGGACTCTGAATGTACATTCAAGAAAATTACACTAAGACTTAGTCCTTAGTTGCTTCTTCTCTTGTGTCCGCTTCAGAAAATTCCATAGTGATGCCGAGTGATGCCTTATAGCTGAGAAAACCGTAAAACCCCCAAAGGATCCTCGTTCACAATCAACATTTTTATGGGAGGCATCCAGCATATGGGTAACAGCATGGGGCTTCCGGCAACAGCTTCAAGCGAGACTCATTATGCAGGGTTAATGCTTGCTTGCTAACAAGTATACACGTCCCATGGAAGACATTTTCCTGCCCTGGCACATCACAGATTGCTTACAACTGTAATTAGTGGGAAACAATGTTCACGACCTGGTTATTGTTCTTTTTCATATTTACATTTTTATCATATTTCATCCTACCTAGTGTTGGTGTGGGCCATGTGTCTAGAGAATGCTCCTTTCCTCCAGTACTCTGCTGTTTCATTATTAATATGAATCGAAAAGTCTTACTCTGTGTTTATGGGAACAGGGTGGCAGAAGCAAGAAAACCACAGAACAAGATCAGTGTTACTACAAATCACCGAAGGCACCATGTAGGCTGCAGTGTGAAGAGATCAGAATAAGATCTTTATCGCAAGGCCATAAGCTCTGTAACGCCAAGCAACATTGTGACTTTGCCATGCTGCTTGCCAGATGCTTTGAGTGAACCTAAAACAGCCTCTCAGGGTGCGTCGACTCTCCAGACAATAAATTAATCCACTTGGAGTAGTAAGATTTTGTGAGTAGTACCTGAGTCTGTCTACTTTTCAATCTATTTTATTCAAATTAGTTCAGAGCACTGAATAGACTTCTCTTAAACAGAGAATTTGTTTTGTATTTTTCCATGTCAGTAGAAACCTTGTTATCCACTGCCCAACATTCAGCGAATAAAAGGTCGACAAAAGAAAACATGCAGCAGTTTGAAGAAAGGGGTCTTGCTACCTCTGCAACAGACTGAATCTGTCAGATGCTAACAACCCACAAGCCATGATGTGCAATAGCCTGCAGGAATGGAAAGGCATCCTGTGCTGTGCCCATCTCAGGGCTAGGCAATATTTAATTCAGTCAGTACCATCCATTACATTTCTCTTAGAGTTTTTTATGAGAAATGAGGAGTTGCATTGTAAAAAGGGGCAAAGTTATACTTACAGAACACACTTATTGTTTAGCATTGCAAGGTTATTTTTATACCCTGAACTGTAAAAGAGTATGTTCACTATTCTATCTCCTTGACTATTGAAACAGGCATTTTTTAAGTAGAGGAGATGGCAGACGATGCACAGAAATACAAGACTGGATCTTTTGCAAAGCACGGAGCTGAATATTATTTACCCGGGGCTGAATGGTAGTTCTGCTCCTTTGCATTATTGTCATTTCAGTTGTACAAAAAGTAATTATTCCCGTATTATTTAACTCCAGGGCTATAATTGGAAATATCATCTACATGAGTTAGATAAAGGAACTTCATGATACTTCTTCTGCATGTATCAAAACAGGTTCTGATAACACACAACAAAATGAAGTAAGTAACAAGTTTTCTTCAAATCACTTTTCCAGTTTTAAAACAAGGGACTAAACCAAAAAAATGACAACCTCGTTTAAGTCCATAAAAGGAAAAGTGAGATTAGTTAATTATCTGCTGTAAATAAATCATCAAAGGTATTTACACTCAGAAAGTCAGGCCAAGATCTCATCTCTTTCTTGTTTGCTTCATATTAGACATGAATTAAGCACTTTGTTATTATTTATGTGATAGTATTTCCTGCAGAACACTTCTTCCACACCTCGTGTCGCTGGTTATCCACCGCAACAGTATGACCTGTGGAGTAAAACTCATATAGTTTCCTTAAGTCTTCTTTTCCCACAACCTAAACTGAAGACACCCAAGCAGACCCATGATTCCTTTTGTTTCTCATAACTTTTTTTTTTTTTTGGTAAAGATAATAAACACTAAATATTGTGATCTCACGTCATGCAAAAGCCTAGCAGTTTTTGAGGTCTTTTGCCTTTAAGAAAAACAAAAGCAATCAAAAAATTACAACTGACTTTAAGTTAGCATGACTTTATATTTTAAGGGTTAGACCAGGTATATGAAAACTATGTCCAGTCTCTGTCTTTGCTAGACCATTTTTATGCGACCTTGGACAGGTTGCTTGATCTTTATGTATTTTAATTCCTAATATAAAAAAAAAAAAGTTTCCTTTTTTTGACTGCTTTACCTATTTAGACCACAGTACTCTGGGGATGAGGAATGTCACTCGCTATTTATAGAGTGTTTCGCTAATGGTGCATTAGTCACTTTTAAATATTTTTAGTTTTTCTTGCTAGTTCTCCAAACATCACGCTGCTTTCCACAGAAATCTTGTCATCCATTACAACTGCAAAGTGCAGATTGCTTTCTGCAAACTCATTCCTACAAACACTATCTGCCTTTGTGTGAGGCAACTTCAAAGCCAGCCAGAGCTCCCTTTAGAAATGACTTTTGTTGTCTGCTTGGTGCAATCACCACAAGGAGAAATGAAATTCATGGAAGTCCCAAACCTATACATGAGGCAGCTAAATACCTTTTGAAGTGTGCTTAAAACAAAACACTGGGGACATCTGAGCTTTGTCTGGGGACAACTCAGTATGGAAGGATAGCTATTTTAGCACTGGACCTGCCATGGGGAGAGTTCCATGCCACAATGCAAACACTGCCATAGGATCTTCCAATTATTAATTTTCTGGGCTTTTAATCCAAGCCTCTAGCTAAAGCTGTAGAAAAACTCAGCATTTGCTCTGTTTTGTTCTTTTTTTTTAAAAAAAAGATCTTGATATTTTATGTAAAAGTCGTTGCTGTAGGCAAAGATCTGATGCTTCAAATAATGATAAAATGTTTTTACCAAGCACAGAAAATAATTAGCTACTGCTTTGAACAAAATTAGATTACATCAGATGAATTTCATCTAGCTCATTTAGATATTCATGATTAAAGATATATTCCCCTCTTCCCCATTAGCATCTCTGACTGCATAATTGAAGGTACAATACCCATGCTTGGATTTTAAGCAGAGGATCATGGTGACCGTCTTATTAAAGTACATGCTGGGAAATGTTCACCTATCCTAGGAAAACCCCAGGGATTTCAATGTTCTCGCTGAGAACATGTCCTATTTTTGGAGGTTTTAATAGCCCTGCAGAACATTTCTGCTCTTGGATAGCTGAGCAGGTTTTCAAAAAGTTCCTCAAGGTGAGCCACAGAATGACAATATTGGTGATTCACAGGGGAAACAGAGTTGGTTTACAGATCCTCCTAGTAGTACTATAGTAATGGTCCAACAGGAAGGCAAGATACGCTCTTAGTAATTTTCTCTTTGATGGCTTGTGAGCTTTGAAATAGTCCAAACAAGGATTTCTTTGCAAATCTTTGGAGACTGCTATGCGTCCTGATACAATTTATTTTTGAGAGAAAGCTTTCTGTTATTTATTATATCATTATTCTCACTCACTAAGTGAATGAAAACTTTCAAGAAATTTCTAAGGGCACAACAGTCAAACAGCTAGTATAATACGCTTTTCAAGGTTTTGTTTTATAAAAGATACTTAAGTTCACAAGAATTATTAATGACAGGTTATGCAGGTTATGAACTTGCTTGTCAGAGTTTTTTTTTTTAATTAAAAAAAGTATGTAAACCTTGATGGCCATCATGTTCGATTGTCTGAATTGTACACTCTGTTTAGGCAGTCTTACTGAGAACTAGTTATATCAGTAGTGCAACTGGGACTGATCCTTAGAAGATAATTTCCGCTTGAGATGCAGTCTTGCCAAAACAATCATAATGATATTTATTCCAGCTTCTTTACAATATTGTGATGTCATGTAAGACTACGATATTTTTCAGTGGCTGTGATGCACACTGCACTACAAGAAATAGAAGACTGCAGGATATAGTCACACCACACCTAAAGTCTTGCTGTTGAAAGTAAAGGCAATATTTGACTACAATTACAGATTGAAAAGATTTTTCAAAAGAGATATTCAAATATTGACATTTTTTCTCTTTTTTTTTTTTTTTTAAACTGGCTTCATGCTTTTGCATTACTTATAAAAAATACTTGGAAATAAAGTGCAGGAATGAGGAAGTGAAAATGGTAGCTCCCCACCAGACGAAATGATTTTCCCAAAATTACGCAAATAATCAGTATTTTATTTCGAAGCACAGATCCCTTTAATGGAGTTCTCCTGGCAGCCAAAGCAGTATTAGCAAACCACACCACTTCTCCAGCTACCTAAATAACAGTCTCAACCCTTTCATTTTCATATGTTAAGAAAGCTCTTCTGTAAGATTTCGTACCTTTTGGAGTGTTTTGCTGTGCTTGCAATATCACAAGAAGATAGTGCTAATAAAGTTCTGACAAGTGAAATGGGAAATATAAAGACACAGAAGTATAATTCTAGCAGTATATAGGCAGAAAATACATTCGTTCTGGGAATGTCCAATATCCTAGGTCAACCTTTCTTCATCTGCACCTTTGCACATGTCTTTGGTGTAAGTGATCAAAGTTTAATGTAAACAAATCTCCACAATAACATTTTTTCTTGATGTTCCACTGTTTTATGACTCTTCCTTAACTTGTTTATTGACTTTATAAATAGCTCCAAACCAAGAAGATTTCATAATGATTTCTGAAAAAACTTACGGATTGTACTGCTTATAATGTTTCAGCCACGGATTTATTAACCAGTCACTGCTGCTCTCCACCAGTGTTCAGATAAGATGATGGATGACACATACACTTTGCATCTGAAACTATTTTTGATTAAAAAAACCCCACAATCTTTCCCACTTCCCATGCACTACTCTGCTCAGCAGCTCTGGTAACACACAAACTAGGGTTCCTTCAGAGGAAACTAAACCAGAATCTCTCCTCTGGCTATATACAAATGCATAGCACATGCTTTTTGACTAATGGAGATATAAGTGTAGAAGCTAAGGGGGAGTTTTCAATTTGTTTGAAACACAAGATTAGTGGATATGCTCAATTCAGGGACTGGGCTAAATCTGAAAGTAAAACTCCCATCACCATATGGTATAAGTGTAGAAGCCTCAGACACAACTGTTTCTACCTGCAGAACTGCTGTTGAGCCAAGTTACTATTTAATGCTTACACAACCATGTAGAATAATAACATAGAGCCATAGTAAAAATTCCGAGTATGGTTCAGCTTTTCAAATAACAATGACACCTACCATTACTGTAGCTCTGTTCAATGTTTTTCTGCAATTGCTTCACAGAGGCCAACCATGTCGCATTCCTTACCCTAACAATGTTAAAAATAAAGCACACAAAGGAGGAAGAAGTGGCAGAACTGAAATTTGAAGTCCACAACTAATTCTGAATCTCCTGGGCTCATACCAGAAATAGTAAATTGAACATGAATATTAAAATTTAAGGCATAATGGTGTGGAACAACAACTTTATTACTAGAAAGTATAGGGGATTTTTGGCCAAATTTTCATTCAAATCGTATATAAGATAAGGGGAAACTCTTCTATAAATCATCCAAACCAGTTCACAAAGAAAAAATTTACAGAGTGTCAGAATAACCCCAGTTTAAATTAAAATGTTAAAGATTTACTTTTAATCTTACAGGGAAATTTGCGTGTGAACTTAGCTAATATCTTTTTTATTTTAATGTAAAATCACAAAAAACATAGCTTTTTAATAAAATACACTTATGTTAAGCTATTCTTTTTATAACTATGTTGTACGTTGTTAGTGTGATTTTTTTCATCACTACCACTGTCCTTTGTTTGATCTCATATTTGCTATCTGTGTAAACACAGTGTACAGCTATCTCGAGGACTACCAAACTGCCAAGAAATTTGGCCTATTAGCCTATCAACCAAGAGATTTATGATAGAGCAATAATAACACCCTTTACAATATGTATCTTCTGCAAACTGGCAAGCCATTTAATTTGTCAGCACACCGTTTCATACTTGATAGCTTTGTACTTCTGTAGTTGCTGGGTCATATAATGTAAATGTACATCAATTTATTTCGTGACATTGCTTTCTTAAAATATGATTTTGCAAACTGACTGTTCAATTAGAATTATCTTCTAAATTAATTGTAACAGTTATATAAGAGCTTTTGCCTTTGTAAGTCAAATACCTTTCATCAATAACATAATCTTTTCAGACAGACTACATTTAAAACTGGCATAATTCCATAAGATACGCTATTTATTTTTTTTACATTACTAAAAAGACAAAACCAAAAGTATTTTGATATGCATATTTCTATTTTACCTATTAACAAAAGAGCAACTCAAAATGTGAGATATTTGATGGTGTTCTAAGACAACAGTGAGGTTTTTAAAGGGACCCTTGAAGACATACAAGAACTGATCTTAATGGTAGCAAATGATGATACTTATTTTTGCAGGATTACTCTAGAGTCCTTGTTGATTCATAAATTGCTTCAGAATTCATACTATACTGAATAATGAAAGTGTTCATATTAATATAAACTGAATAAATGGTGTAATATACAACAGTAAATTGCTACTGTAAAACTAGCTTACAAGTATATAAGACTCATGAATAGTTTAGTTTTGTTAAAATTAAGGACAAGATAGAAGTGGGAAAATTTGCAATAACTATTTCTTAGCACAAGTTACTTACTTTATATTACCTTCATCTATTCATTTCTGCAAGAGTGATCTTTTATGTAAAATATTCCTCTGAATACTAGAAAAGGTAGTAGTGGGAAAAAAGTCACAGAAACAGAAAGGTTGAGGGGGGGAGGATCTCTGGAAATCGCCTAGTCCAAACCCCCTGCGCAAACCAGGATGAGCTACAGTAGGATGCTCAGGGTCTTGTCCAACCAGGGTTTGAAAATCTCCAAGAATGGAGACTTCACAACCTTTCTGGACAACCTATGAATGCTCTCCCATAGAGTAAACCCAAAAATTCATTGTCCTTGGATTTCAATCACAGACGATGTTATTCATTTCTCATCTAAATATCTACAAGTGAATTTCTCATCAATGCCTTTCAAAGCCACAGTCTGATGTAAACATAAGTTTACCAATGTATTGACAGCCAGCATGAAATCAGATAGAGAAGTTGTATTCAGGGTTTTTCAATGAAATAAGCAGGAGGAATTTGTTTTATATTCATGCTAGAAAGTAGGTGAATAATCTGAAAGATCTTCACAGGATAGCTTTTTACAGGTGAATAATTGAAGTTGGGGCAAGATACCAGAGACAGAGATGCTAGCACTGTCGTTAGGGCACACGCTATACAGAGAGATCAATGCTTTCCAGCTGGCATGTCAAGAAAAGAAGTGGTCACAAGGTGGGATTACAGACCCCCAGTTCAGGAGCTGCTTGCACACCTCTGCAAATGTCAAGAACTTTCAAATGAAGTAGTTAATCCCATTTCCATTTGGGTTATGAAAATTAGCCAAGCAGGAACTTCTGGAAAGATGAGGCCATTCCGTTCGTCCCTTTTTCTTAAGATTATATTGTCTGGGTATAATTATAACCAGAACTCAAAAACACGCTATTGAAAAACTGCTATATGTGAAGTAGTGTGTTAGAGCTTGCCTGGTGTGATTTGTGTCTGCTGAAAGAGACGCAGTAGACTCTACAAATGGCTCCAAATGAATGCTTTGAAAACAAACCTAAAGTGGTACCTTTATGTCATCCAGCTGAATGCAGTTATACACACTTTAAAAAATGTGGTTGTGTGTATATTTATATATGCACATATATATATGCATGTGCACGTACACACACACATTCAGTTCGAGGTAAATGACATCAATTAACTTGGTAATTTGGGGTTTTTTTTAAGATGTGTAGGCCTTGTGATCACCTCAATTTATGCATATATCTAAAGAAATCTTTTTTCAACAACTTCCATACTTTTCATACAAATATTATCAAAACACCTGAAAGCATTGGAAAGTTTTTTACTTAAAGGAAAAATAAAATATTTTTTCTAAACAGAAACCATTTTGGAATTTAGTCTGCAGTGGAATCGTGTTCCCTCTGCAATTGTGAGTCCAGGGTGCTCCTGTAATTGCAGGCATTCAGGCTAAAACCTGTATTCAAACCACATTCATTCTCATCCCGATTTGTTTTCCAACTCCAGTGCAGTGTTGAAACCACACTTAAACTGAAACCCCTCTGAATGATAGGTTCTCTGTTAACAGTGGGCTGCTCTGGTGATGCAATGGCTATTGCATACCATACTATACCGTACCATTGCAAGAACTTCGTAAGAAAACATTCTAACATCAGTGTTTACTTGTTTTGTAAAAAAAGAACAGGGAGAAGGATGTACTTTATGTTTTTCAAAATAAAACATACAAGCGATTTATTTTCTGATATAAACTGAGGTTTCACAGAAAAGTCCTCCAGAATCAGGCTTTATATCTATGACCAGGAGAAATATATCATGGTAAAAAAACATTTATGTGAAACATCCACGTCTAATCCTCTTTTTCACTCGTGATTTTACTATTGAAAAAAAGAGGAAGGAACAAAAAATTAGATTAATAATTTTAAACTCTATTTTGAGTGACTGTCAAACTAGTGTCTAAGATTGTACATAATCCATATCTGATGTCTTAACTCAGGGTCAGCTGTGGCCTGAAAAAGAAATAAAATGAAAAATAGCAACAAAGAAAAAATGAAAAAAGATGAGGAATACAGATGAATAAATGGAACACAAAGTCCCTCATTTGGATTATTTTTAATTTCTTCGGACTACAAATCAATGTATAAAAATGAAATTAAATTGACACAAATGTAGAAAAAATAACAGGCTGAGGAACAGAACAGAAAACATTTAGGTTATGTGATGAAATTAATAAAACATTTTTATACCTTGTTTTCTATTGAAAAATCTTGGCAGAAGCAACATTTGATGTCATATAGCAGTACAAAAGAAAGGCCCATTGAATTTGATGCAATTCTTGCTATCCACTTGAATGAGCTGTGTATTCAACCTTTAATGATTCAAATATACTTAAAGCATTCTAAAAAAATGTCAGGTTTAATAGATGCCAACTACAAAGTACAACATGTATGTACTGACCAGGTTTTCTCAGGCATCTAGCAGAAAATCTAACACTGATTTGAAGACAGGAGAGAATGGCCCTCTCTGATGAAGTGAAAACCTGAATAACAAATTTAATAATAGATTCTTCAAATTTTAAGGCACTTTGAATATGTTACTCAGGATTTCAGCTTCTTTCTATGCCATTAGAAGTGATCAGTTAAAGAACAAAAATAAGCAGTGCTTCACTTTACCAGGTTATACTTGCAGCTTATGATACTGTATGTACTCAGAGACTCGAGCATTACAGTCTGCCCTATAAACAGCTGTTAGGTAATCTTATTATTAAAGACCAATAAAAACATTAAAAAATTTTAGCAACCATATATAAGTTAATCACTCAGAGTCAGATATCATTCTTTGAAAAGACAACTACTATTGCCAGATGCAATTTTTTTTCACAAAGGACTGGTATTTCAACACTTTCAGTAGATTTATCTTAGTAGAGGAGAATATTCTCACAGTATAGATGCAGAGTGAGTAGCAATCTACAGAAATAGTTTGAACTAGGAAAATGCTGCAAATGACAGCCTTCCAAGATTTTTGTGAAAATACTACTATATATAAAAATTTAAATTATAAGAAAGAATTCTCACAGTGCTTTTAGAAGATACGGATGTTGCTCTGGCTCAACAAAACATTTGCAAATGTCTTCAAGTCTCTCACTGTTTAGAAAACTACCATAGGAAACAAATGTACTAGCTGAATATTGCTCCGGAAAGCAATTTGTTAGCAGAAAAGTATTGAAGGGAAAATGGAAACTTCTTTTAGCACGGCTCACATTATCTGCATCTGCCAGAGCTGTTGTGCTGCATGCCTGTTTCTGTAGTGAGGCCAGAGCAGAGAACAGGGGCACGAGGATGAGGAAAGCAGGGTGCCCGGGAGGCACTACAGCATTTTGTCAGGCAAGAATTAGTCTCGAACCGATTCCCAAGCAACATGAACATGATTATTTACAGTATTCAGCAATGTTTGAACTTTCCCCAAGCCAAAGTATTTGCTTTCCTTGAAGGTTATTTCTGAAGGGGAGAGGGGAAGAGAGGAAAGGGAAAACTTCAGTTCCCAATTAAAAGAACCCGAGGTATGTGCTCTACTAGTATGACTTCTACTGAAAATCAACTAATTTATAAATGAGTTTCATCTTTCTAATCTCCTTGAAATCTACTGTTATTACCACTATCTAGTCTTAATTACTTCATTTCAGGGGGATTATTCTTGTCCTCAGCTTCCTTTCCTCTGCAAATCATTAGTGGTCTGTGTGGGGACAGGTAATGAGGAGCCCCTGATGTGAGAGCAGATGCTCCCACCAGCAAGTCAGCAGAGGTCATCGGTCTTGTCTACATTATAGGAAGATGTGTCCTCTTAAGGACTTCTGCCACAGCAATCTATACCTTGCCAGTTCCACCTCCAGGAACAAAACAGGAATGTACTTTCAACAGGTCATGAAAAGCTTTTTGCAGAAGTCCGTTCATAGCAAAAGCATATCATGGTAGAGAAGCACTTCCGACCAAAAGAAATTTCACCACAGATACCTGTCATCTTTCTCAAATTTATATTCGTAAAGGTAGGAAAAGAAATACAATTCTATTTGTGGATTATATTCAGACTTTACAGCCTGCCTGGTCTAGCAAGTAGCACTTAAGTCTAACCTGGTCAGATAAAACAGAACTTTGGTAGACTCTGTGCAAGCAGGAGTAATATATTCTTATTTTATGTGTAATGAAAATTTGTACAATGAGTGTAGATTGAACAAAGAAGTTCTGGATTTTCCCCCTATTATATACCAGTACATAGAAGTGGTAAAAATTATAATTTTGCTTTTCTATATGTGTTAGAGTAATTATGCAGTTTCCATTATAATTTCTAAAACAGAACGTTGGCAGCTTGATTTCTTCTTTGACCAATAATCCAGCGTTTCAACTCTTCTGCATACAAGCACCTCCAGGATCTGAATTTTTACTATGGTCTGCGCTGCCAGATTCCTGCCTAAGCTCTGACTCTCACCTCTCTTAATGAACATAAACTCATTCTACATGACTGTCATTCTTGCAATCTTATTTCCTCAAATAAACCAAAATTAAAGGTGTTGCTAACATAATCTTTTTTCATCATCCTCTCATTTTCATCTAAATTCTTTCTGTATCTCTCACACGCTGTAAGAGAGGAGCATATTATAACTCTGACACATTTGTGATTTTAACCCAATCATTATGCCCTGTGCGTGAATCCATCCAGCTGCAAATTTAGAACATTATTAAAGAAGTTAAGCAGTTATAAGATGTCCTGCTCAGACATACTAACATAGACCAAGACTTGTCTGAATAGGATGTATCCCTACTTTAATACAATAGCCAACTTTTACATGATGTTCAAGTTAAGTTCCGCAGAAAGAACAATATTTTGGCCTCCATTTATATCACTGCAAGTACCATAAGTTTAATGGGCTTTCACATGTGTAAACAGGACAGACATCTGGGCCAAATCCAGCTCTGGGATAATAGCTCCATTGCCTTTAGTGCTGGCTTTCACCCAATATGTATAAATGGGGACCTGAAGGAGATTTTTCTTAGTATTTTAAGATTTTATATCAACTGTTTTCCAGCAGGATTTCTGGAGAGAACAAGTCAGATTTTCTTTTTAGGCAAATCCTGCTTTTCAAACAATGGTATTAATGTTATTTCTCTGTGAACATTCTAATTTGACATCCATAAACTAAATCCTGCGTGCTCAGAAAAAAAGGAAAGGCACTTTTTTACAATGAATAGAGTTATAGTTTCCTAAGTTATAAATTTTCAGAAGTCATTAGTGACTTGGAGTATGAGCGTTTAGCTTTCAAATTTGTTAGAAATCCAGATTTTCTGGGGATGAAGCCTGTTTAATATATTTCTAAAAGAGTACCCAAACCACAGCACAAATAATCACTCGTGCTTCTGGAAAGTGACAGCCAACATGTCTTTTCCATTACTTTTTTTTGCATAGGTGTATGAGGTTTTAGTAGCTTCTGGTAAATGTTACTTATGGCAGTCAGCTTTTGTTCTAATCCAAACCAATGTGCTATATAAAGGTTAGGGACAAAGATACTGGAAAAGCCTTCATTCCTATGATTATACTCTAATTTTAGAGGGAAATAGCTGCTTTCTATATTATGACAGTGTCATATACTACTCTAAGGGTCACAGTAAACAGTAAAAGCTTTCCCACCTCTCTATATTACAAGTATATGAAACCTTACAATACAAAGATCACCTGTATACTACTTGAAGTTTTTATTTAGAAAATCTCCCTCCTGCATTTCCAAGTTATCTCAGTCACTGAAAAGCTCAATTTTCAAAGAAAATCACTACAATGTAGGCAGTTATCTGTATAATCAATACAGATAATCAGTACAACTCTAGAAGTTGTTCATTATTTGACCAGTCTTGCACATATGCAATAGCCATGTACCAATGAATGTTCACATCTCAAAAAAAAAAGTGATAGGCTATAGGCTACCAGACAATAGTAAAAAAGGAATGAAATACAAATAATACAACCGGAAAGACATGGTGAATGTACTTAAAAACAGGGACTGCTGTTGTAATGGAATGTGAACTAAAAATGCACTGATCTTGTGTAATTGTACTTACACTCTCCTTAAGCACGGACTGGAGTACTTTTTAATAGAACAAACTTGAGTTCAGAACTTCTTCAGAAAAATATCCTCAACAAAATGCAGGGGAAAATAAGAAAAACCCTCATTTGTCTACTAAATCTACTCCTTAAGCCAAGTTACCCAATGCAATAAAGCACCCCTTTATACCCTTTCAACAGAAAAGAAGCAAGCAACTAGGTCATTACAAAGACTGACAACTTATTTTTCACAATCCTCCTTACAGTGTTCCTTCCAGGGAGAAAGTTACAGTGAGTCACTCACAGACTGGGACATGGAGAGCCCTGAAAAGGAAGATGACAAAGGTGGAACCGGAAGAGAACAAAAGCCCATGGCAGTGAATGAGAATGAAAGCAAGACCAGAAGCAAGCAGTTTTAAAGTGTTAGGAAAAAAGTGAAAGAGAAAACAAATTGCCATTTTTGCAGGAAGATTAACAAAACAAAACAAAACAAAACAAAACAAAACAAAACAAAACAAAACAAAACAAAACAAAACAAAACAAAACAAAACAAAACAAAATTAATTAGGAGCTCTCATTTGATAGCTTATATACATCCAGTTTAAACCACTGTTAAACCATTTAAACCATTGCAAAAAAGGAAAATCGGATTCAATATATTGTAGATAGCAGCCAAATGGAGATACAGTACATTAAAAGACAAAGGCAAACAAACAACCCCCAAGAGTTTCTTCACTAAAAGAATATAAAAAATTCTAAATGTACAGGTGAGATATTCATACAGTTCTATATCTTCTTTTGTATAGGAAAAAAGAGGAAAAATAAGTTCAAAATATGGCCTAACTTGCTATGAAATGCAATGGAGTAATAAACATATGAACCTGCATTGTAAAATCCATTATGAGCTTGTTCATTTTAATAAAATTCCCAATGCCAGATACCTTAATAAACTTTTCCGATTTCTTGAAAGTAGAATGGGAAAAAATTGTAAATTTATTCAGCAGTTTCAAGAAACCAAAATTATTTGTGACCAATTGGATAAACAATTAGCAGCTAAAAACAAATTAATTTTTTCTACATATTTAAAATAAAGCCTACTGACTGTTACAAAGTAATGCTCTCATTTTAAACTCAGTCTATGTAAAAACAGACAGGTAAGCCAAAATCTTAAAAATTTATCAGTCTTAAATTAAGTAATGTTTATGTTATGTAAATAAAATTGCTGTTCTATCATTCCTACACAAGAAGGACTGAGTTCATGTGGAAGATGTTCAAAGAAGAGCAGCTAAGTTACACTGTAACGTGTAACAGCTTTTAAAATTCATTCATGCATGTTATGTGCTTCTACATACTATATACCCTTCACCATAGTCATTATCAGCAACATCATCATTGACATGATTGCGATTTAATTCATTATGGGAGGTGTTCTGCCAGTCAAATAGTGTTAGAGAGGAATTTATTTAAATGTTTCATTCACCTGTCTCTATTTTACAGTATAATGCCCTCCCAGCAGTTCAATACTATGCACGTTTTTCATTTTTCTAGCATGCCTACTTTCTTACTTCCGTAACATTTTTTAAAAGAGGTTGTCACTTTAAGAAGTCTTTTCAGTCAAGTGCTTCATGACTTCACCCTCTCAGTCATTCAACAAAATCATATTTCTCAAAGCGTTCTATGGAATTCAGCACAAAAGCAGAATTTCAGAATGTGGTATTATATGAGAAAGACAAAACAGAACTAAACGAGATTGTCAGTGTTTGGCTTATACCCGTATTACCCCTAAGGACTCAGACTTAAGAAGAAATTAATTTGTTTCCTGTGAGAAGAGTCCCTGTGGGTGAGCAGAAGGAATGGCTCGCTCGGGCTGGTAGAGAAGCTACAGGGTTCAGCTTGTAAGCTCTCTCTGTGCCATCCAAGCTCTGCAGCTCAATTCCAACCTGCAGCACACCTTCTCCGGAGCTAAGCCTTGCTTAGTAACTGCCACGCTAACAGAGAGAGAAGCCACAAAGCTGCAGGAGCTCCGTCAATAGCAATCCTCCCCGCTAAAGGAAAGCAGCTGCAGATACTGTTGAGGGAGCGTCTCATGCACCGTACAAGCCATGATTAAGGTAGTGGTTGTGTTTCAGAGCACAATAATGGTGTTTGAGAGGTTTTGTTTTCCGCTCCTCATCCTCCTCATCCTTAATGAAACGACAGATCAATAGAAACGCTTTCACTGGGAAAGGAGCATGAGTTGTGTTACAGTCATCTACAGATCAGGCTCATCTCCCCGGAGAGTTCTTAGTGAAAACGCGTAACGCTAAGAAAGTGAACAAGGGAAATGGACTTTTGTCATGATTTAACCCCCGCTGGCAACTAAGCCCCACACAGCCACTCGCTCACCCCCCTCACAGTGGCATGGGGGAGAGAATCAGAAAAGTGACTAAACTCATGGGCTGAGATAAAAACAGTTTAATAGGTAAAACAAAAGCCACACATGCAAGCAAAGCAAAACAAGGAATTCATTCAGCACTTCTCGTCAACAGGCAGGTGTTCAGCCATCTCCAGGAAAGCAGGACTGCATCACGCGTAATGGTTACTTGGGAGGACAAATGCCATAACTCCAAACATCCCCCCCTTCCTTCTTCTTCCCCCAGATTTATAAGCTGAGCATGATGTCATGGTATGGAATATCCCTTTGGCCAGTTGAGGTCAGCTGTCCCAGCTGTGTCCCCTCCCAACTTCTTGTGCACCCCCAGCCTGCTCGCTGGTGGGGTGGGGTGAGGAGCAGAAAAGACCTTGACTCTGTGTAGGCACTGCTCAGCAATAATGAAAACATCCCTGTGTTATCAACACTGTTTCCAGCACAAATCCAAAACACAGAACCATACTAGCTACTGTGAAGAAAATTAACTCTATCCCAACCAAAACCAGTACAACGTTAAAACAGGTAAAATTTCAGTAAATATGTCCAAACTCAATGTTGAATGATAGTTACCTGCTTTTGCAAGTGTAGTGGGTTGGCCATGGCAGGACACCATATACCCACCAAAGACACTTTATCACTCCCCTCTTCAGCTGTACAAGGGAGAGAAAATATAATGAAAGGTTGGTGGGTTGAG
Source organism: Phaethon lepturus (assembly GCF_000687285.1). Classification (NCBI taxonomy): domain Eukaryota; kingdom Metazoa; phylum Chordata; class Aves; order Phaethontiformes; family Phaethontidae; genus Phaethon; species Phaethon lepturus. The sequence goes on from NW_010545523.1 coordinate 129,917, forward strand.
TTAAGGACAGAGAGAGATGATTCAACAACTACCATCTGGCAAAACAGACTTGACTTGGGGAAATTAGTTTAATTTGGATATGTCCAAACTTGACTTGGGGAAATTAGTTTAATTTGTTACCAATCAAATCAGAGTAGGATAACAAGAAATAAAAACTAAACCTTGAAACACCTTGCCCCCACCCCTCCCTTCTTCCCAGGCTCAACTTCACTCCCAATTCTCTCCATCTCCTCCCCTCCAGCGGCACAGGGATATGGGGAACAGGGGTTGCTGGCAGTTCATCACACGTCATCTCTGCAGTTCCTTTCTCCTCAGGGGGAGGACTCCTCACATTCTTCCCCTGCTCCAGCATGGGGTCCCTCCCATGGGAGACAGTCCTCCATGAACACGAGTCCTTCCCACGGGCTGCAGTTCTTCATGAACTGTTCCAGCCTGGGTCCCTTCCATGGTGTGCAGTCCTTCAGGAACAGACTGCTCCAGCGTGGACTCTTCATGAGTCCACAAGTCCTGCCAGCAAACCTGCTCCAGCGCAGGCTTCCCACAGGGTCACAGCCTCCTTCAGGCATCCACCTGCTCTGGCATGGGGTTTTCCACAGGCTGCAGGTGGAGATCTGCTCCACGGTTAACCCCCATGGGCTGCAGGGGTACAGGCTGCCTCACCACAGCTGTCACCATGTGCTGCAGGAGAATCTCTGCTCTGGCGCCTGGAGCACCTCCTCCTCCTCCTTCTTCACTGACCTTGGTGTCTGCAAAGTTGCTTCTCTCATATATTCTCACTGCAGTTGCACAGGGTTTTTTTCCCCCTTCTTAACTGTGTTATCCCAGCGGATAACCCACCGTTGCTGATTGGCTAGACCTTGGCCAGCAGCAGGTCCACCTTGGAGCTGGCTGGCATTGGCTCTGTTGGACATACAGGAAGCTTCTAGCAGCTTCTCACAGAAGCCACCCCTGCAGCCACCCACTACCAAAACTTTACCACACAAACACAATACAGCAGAGAGCCCAGGCACCATATAAGCACAAGGTATACTAAAGTCAGGAAGGCAGCAAGACCAAGTGGAGATTGACACCACTTTTTGATGCTGTACAATGTATTGTTCCATGGTTTCCTTGTGTAAGACTGCAGAGGGGACAGGTTTTGGGAAGGGAATGGCTTCCAGACTTCTGATAGATTTAGAGATCTCAAAAATCCTGCATTTTCAGGACATATAAAGAAATGCCAGCTCGTTGTTGAGCTCGGCTGTCTGGACTACAGTCAGGACTACACATGTAATCCACTCAACAAAACTCAAGCACAGATGATCAAGTAGCAGGTCTACATAAAGATTAGTCTGAATTCTGATCAACTGTTCAGAAAATCAAAATTAAAAAAAAAAACAAAATCTTGTGGTTTGTTTTAAACAGACTTTTATGAGGCATCATTGCTAATATGATTTTATTTAAGGAGAATGATCATCAATTATAATGGAAAAAATGGATTAATACATAAAGACTCAGAAAAAGTTTTCTTATTCACTAAGCTCTGTATTTGTTTATCCCAGAAACTTTTCTCAGAAACTTTAATTGAAATACAATAACTACTTGGTTTAAATATGATTTCAGACTTTTAATGGTTCTGACACCCAATACGCTTGTTTCATGGCACAATAGGAATCTTTTGTTTTATTTTTATTATTACAAAACCCCTTCTGTTCTCTCTCCTGCATTCTATATAATGGTATCCATTATTACAGAACAAATGTCTCATGTCCACTTACCCCCAGGAGAAAGTTTACACATTCATAAGATGGTTTAACAAAATGTTTGGTTAAAAAGTGAAAATGCTGCCATGTTTTATAAATGTGAATATAATACCTTTTAAAATGCAGTTGTTGTGCTAACAGTTTATTCACTTGAGAATGTGACTTCATTTCCGGTAGAGCTGAATCGCAAAAAGGAGAATGCATTACTTTTTTGTCATAAGAAAATACTGTCAGTTCAAGTCAGTTAGCAGGGGCAAGGTTTCTCTCTCATATTACAAAAAGGATAGAAATAAAGAAACTGTCCTATTTATGATTAACAATTAGAGATATCTTACAAATACTCATCTCATTGCCCACATTGATCTTTATGGATGCAATCAAGAAACTGCAGGGTTTTTCTTCTTTTATATATCATTTCCTGGTTTTCTCACTGTGGTAAGTTAAAAGAAAACTGCAATTTAATGACAGTTGAAAATACAGTTTTTGAGAAAGCCGAGCCCATAGGGTTAAATATTGATTCTTTATTTTATTTTTATTTTCCAGTTCAGTAGAAATATTTATGTAAGGGGACAAGGAAAACTTCTGTTCAAAGCTTTAAAGCAAGACTGATCTTTAAAGGAGAAAATTAATTGAAAGCTCCATATGCAGTATTTGTCATGTGTAATGAAACCCAAATATCTTGTTTGGAACCAGACTCTGTCTCATCTTTATACATATGGCCTCAATGCCACAGCCGTACATTGCCAAGCAGTGATTATTTCACCCCCTCTCTTCAATGAACATGAGAGGCAAGGTCTTCCTATAATGGTCATTATTTCACTCTTAGTTTAACTACAGCTGGTGTAGATCATGCCCCCCAAATGGGAGGACGTCTTTAGAAGAGCTGCTTACTGTAGGACAGAGTCCTTTCTGGTTTTCCTGCTGTTTTTCTTCAGTGCTGGAAAACATATGGGTTGAACTATTCTTAGCTTTCAATACAAAAAATCTGAAAGTTAATGAAAATCTGACACCATCTATTCCAAACTATAAAAGAAAAATGTTGCACTGTAAGAATATAGTGTCACTTCCATATTATGTTTAGTCTGGTAGCAGGCTCCTGATAGAGGCCAGTAACCATTGTTTCAAGGTAAGGTACACAACAACTGAGAAATAAGCTACTACAGAACTATTTTCTACCTCCAGTGTTTTGATACTGAAGATTTATTCAATTATCATGAATAGATACTTATGGAACTAAATTTTATTAACAAAGATAGCTGTAGACAAAGTTCAAGTGGAAATTGAAGTTCATGTTGATTAGGAACATCAAATGACAAGTTCAGAATGAGGTAAATTAATAGACTATAACAAACATCCATGAGAAGATCAAATATTTTTTTCTCAAATTTACATATCTGGAATATCTGATCTACCTTAGCTTAGAAGATGAAAGTCATGTGTTTATTTATATTTCAGAATATAAATCAGAATTCATCCTGGCAAGATCTGAAATAAAACTCTTTCCATTTCTTCATCAACAGAGGAAAGAAAGACTCTTAAAATTATTACCCATATAAACTGCATAATGAAAACAAATTTTTGCATGACATTGAAAAACTTGTTATCTATAACACTAATATGTATCTGAAATGTATGAGTTACTCTCTGCGCAACATATTAAAAAGAAGGAACAGATTTTTAATTGTTCTGCTCCACAATGCAGGCCATAAAGTCCATATTCACAGACTAGAAATAATTGCAGCACTCAGTGTTACAATACCTATGACAGATGAGGCAGTCAACACCATTTAATTAAATTATTATTTCCTAGGTAATTGAGTAGTAGTAGTAGTAACAGTGGTGAAAATGGGATTGACATAGGCCTCAGCCAATCACTAGGCAATGTTAGAGCAAAAGATGCTTCTGGAGTTCTCTCTCCCATGCTTGCAATGCATCATAAAATGTTGGGGCACCTGCAGAAGACTGGGTCACTCATTCTTTTCTTCTGAGAAGTAACCAGAGGAGGACTTGGAAATGGTACGCGATTTTCCATAACTGTCTGAAAACCAGATTACTCTCCAAAGTAACAGGAGAGTTGGTTTAGGTTTATTCCTTACTTAAAGAGATTCAAGTCCATCCATCTTCTTTTTCCAGAAGAAATTTTCTATTTTCTATTAATTTTTGGATAGAAGGTTGTGGGGTCTATGAGGAAAGGTAACAAAAGTGGACAGCTTAGGACACAACCAGGAAACAGACACTAGAATCATAAAAATGTTAATGTTTGATTCTCATCTTGGCCATCTATTATAAAATAGAGATATAAACCCAAAGAAAATAAAAAAAATTATTCAGTCTTACTTCAGTCCCTTGGAAAATTATGGAACAAATCCTCCTGGGGACTATCACAAGTCAAATGAAGCACGTGATTGGGAAAGCCAGCATGGATTCACCAAGGGCAAATCGTGCTTGATGAACCTAATCACCTTCTATGACAAAGTAACCTGCTCAGTTGATGTGAGGTGAGTGGTGGACATTGTCCATCTGGATTTCTCCAAGGCTTTTGATTTTACAGTTTCCCACAGCCTCCTCCTAGAGAAACTGATGCATTACGGTCTAGGCAAGTGGTCTGTGAGGTGGGTGGGGAACTGTCTGACAGGCTGCACCCAGAGGGTGCTGGTAAATAGTTCCTTTTCAAACTGACAACTTGTCACAAGTGGGATCAATACTGGGCCAAACACTGTTTAATAACTTCATAAAATGAGCTGGATGATGGGATCAAGTGTACCCCGATGAAGTTTGCTGATGACACCAAACTGAGTAGCGAAGTGGACACTTCAGAAGGGAGAGCCACCCTGCAGGAAGACCTGGATAGGTTGGCAGAGTGGGCTAACAAGAACCTTATGAAGTTCAACAAAGATAAATGTAAGGTCTTGTACCTGGGAAAACACAATCCAGGAGTGCAGAACAGGCTGGGATGTAGCCAGCTCAGAAGCAGCTCTGTGAAAAGGGACTTGGGGGTCCCAGTGGACAACAAGCTCAATATGAGTGAACAGTGGGCTGCTGCGACAAAGAAAGCCAACAGGATGCTGGGTTGCATCAACAAGGGCATCACCAGCAGAGATAAAGAAGTCATTATCCCACTCTACTCAGCACTGATCACGCCACACCTGTGTTCAGTTTTGGTCCCTGCTATGCAAAAGAGATGTGGACAAGCTGGAGAGGGTCCAGAAAAGGGCCACAAAGTTGATCAAAGGACTGGGAAGCCTGCCATACGAGAAAAGGCTGAGAGAACTGGCATTGTCAGCCTTGAGAAAAGAAGGTTTAGGGGAGACCTTATCACCATGTTCCGCTACCTAAAGGGTGGCTGCGAAGAAGATGGAGACTCCCTTTTTACAAGGAGTCACAGGAAAGGAAAAGATGAGGGATAATGGGTACAAGTTACTCCCGGGGAGGTTCCAACTGGACATAAGAGACATTGTGACACTTCACAATGACAGCAATCAGCCATTGGAATAATCTCTGCAGTAAAGTGGTGGATTCCCCACCATCGGAGACTTTTAAGATTCTGCTGGACAGGGTGCTGGGCCATCATGTCTAGACCGTGCTTTTGCCTAGAAAGCTTCGACCACATGACTCTTGAGGTCCTTTCCAACTTGGTATTCTATGATTCTATGAATAACTTGTTGTATTTTGCAAATACAGGCCCTGGAATATAGAAACAAAAATCTGAAAAAGTCAGTCAAAATCTCTTTTTCTGCATGAAGGGGAGAAGGGAGAATATTTTAATAAACTGCATAGATAAGAGCTCTGGGTTTATTGTCTGTGGAAACTGAAATTTTTAATACACTTTTACAAAAGCTAATCTGCAGGAGCATTGTACCAAATATGTCCAGGAAACAAAGAGGATCTTCTATCAAAAAAATCACCATAATTGCAGGAGACAAGTGAAGACAGGCAAAAACGTGCCTCAGACATGAAGAAGCAGCTTCTTGCAATGAAAAGAATGGTTTCAAGTTATCAGCTATAGAAAATTCAACAGAGATTTCTGTCCAGCTCAGGAAATGAAATTTCCTATAGCTGATAATAAAGGTATATGAAGGTTTTCTTGTGAGAAGAGAAAGGAACTGTTTAAGGATTCTGTTTTCATTAACATAGATTGAGCTATAAATTAAGATACTATTTTGAATATTAAAAAGCACAAATAATAAGTATTGTAATGAATTAAACAAACCCACTCAAATGGCATCATCTATTAAAATTTGTACAGTTTTGTCCATCTTTTATTACTGTGGGTCAAATTCTACTTAACCTTTATTCGGAGACACTCTCCATCATTACGAATTTTGCTCATCTGTATTGGCACAACTGATTTACTTTCATGTACAGCATTCGGTTTGCCGTCCTCTAATACAAACCTGCCAACAGTGCTGCTTGCACGGAATGACTGACACCAGTGGCCATGTTCTGAATGCAGTTTCTGTATCTGATACACAAAACTCCACATTTGCCTCTCAGTTCAGGACCTACAATGTAAAAGGAACTCTGTCCTTCAGGATGCTCTTTTTAATCTGGCCTTCAGGATAGTAAGCATTCTGTTTCCCTTTTTGTGTGTGTGTATGAGAGTAGTTTTATATGTTCAACAAAATCATGAGCCAGACTGAGGTGACGTAGGAGTGTACCATCCATATATGTGCAAATCTGATAGGAATGTTTCTGTAAAGGGTGTGGAAGAAGGGAATGGCTAAGAAGTATCACCCCTTGGAGAAGCAGTCTGGCAATTTCAACTCACAGTTGCATGGTTCAACTCACATCTCTTCTAGGACGCCTAAAAGAGATCTTTTGCTAGCATCTCTCAACTTTGCATGACTATTATATGTTAACAATATTCACTTAGCATTATTCAAAGGTATGATTTCTGCTAAGGCAATCAAGAATTCATCAAAACCTTGCACAAAACTTCTCCAATAACAAACATTTGTGTTTGTGTCCTGAAACTTAGCTGTTTTCCCAGCAATGTGTTATTGATAAGAAGGCTTCCAATAGCATTTTCAAATTGCAGTGAAGACAGAAGAACAAAAGTGACAGACTTCTAGAGCTGCCCATAGCCTCACATTTAGGGGTCTATTTCATACAAGGGGTTGCAGGACTGGCCCTAGTTCCTGCATCAGTGGGAAAGGGGGGTTAATAATCAGCATGCATGTCCCTTACATGTCAGAAACTGGTGTAATATCATCTTGTCATAATCCTAAAACACATAGTTAGGTTCTTCACATTAAAATATACAGTTTTATTTCCTGTCTGAATTAAAATTCAGCATCCTATGGAGATGCATTATTAAATGTCTAGGCAGAGCTTTTCAAGATCTTGAGGAGAAGTAGTTGCTTCTTTGATTTCATACACAGTCTATTGGAGCTGACTGAGAAGAACATTTATGTGTGGTCAAGGAAGGGCAAGGATTCTATCAATTCTGATTTGTATTAATACACTTTGTTAGAGGTCTTTTTTCTTGCAGCTGTAAAAAAGAAGCAGGTATCTACAACCAGTTCATATTGGAAGAAGTTTTATGGTGCAGTTTTTTACCAGTGCAGACCACCTTCAAATCAGGTAATTATGGTATGAGGAAATATCCACGTTTTCTGTACCTAGTACTTGTCCTTTCAGAAGCCTTTTACTAATTCCCCATGCGATATAACATATATAGAGAAAACATTCTCTGCAAAAAAGCTGATTGCCTTCCTGGTATAATCTGGAAGTCTAAATCAGGCTAAGAAATCTAGAAACCTATTCTGCTGAGGCAGATCCTGAACTAACGTAAACTGGTCTAACACCACTGAGATGAGTAACATACAAAGCCTAGTCAAAACTAACCCATTGGTCCTAACAAAAAAAAAAAAGTTTCTTTAGCAACAAGTATATGAAAGCCTGATTTTTCAGTTTTCTAGAGCTTTGTAACAATGCTTCCTTGATACAAAGAGGATAGTTCTATTTAGAGCTTACTGCAATCTAAGACAAAGCTTCAGTGCCACAGCTGCGTACTCCGAACACACACATTGGTACAGTTATGACTAGAGAGATGCTGTAGCCCCTGAGCACATCACTCCCAATAAAACCGTAACTCTGTATTTCCTCTGGAGACACAGGACACCACTGGCAAAGTAGTTAGCCCAGCTTTTTGCTTCCATGTTTGTTTTTGGAGATTAAAAGAGGCATTGTGTATCAAAACAGGAAAACAAAAGAAAAGGCTGGGTTTTCTTACGTTCCTAACAATCCTTGACTGCTAGACCTTTCCACAGCCAATAGATGAGGCTAAGCCCTCCATAGAGCCTCATGTCTCCCACTGGTCTTCCTGAGACTAGTCTGTGAAACTGGGACCTTAGCTGAGCTTTGGGCATGGATTAGAATGTCGTCTTGCATTGCATTTTATTTTCCAGGCATGGGATTTACCTTGTATTTAACAGCGGTGAGGGCATGGTTCTTTACACCATATGAGGATTGTTGTGAGATTTCATTAGTTACCTTTCCTGAAGCTGGCATATTTTTGCCTGTAAAGAAATAATTGATCAAAAGTAAAAAACACATAAGGAATACTCTGTGTTAGGATAATGCCACCATACAGAAAAAGCATAAGTCACTAAATAATATGCTTTTGAAAGGATTTTTTTCTAGAAAACTGAGATTGTATCAAGAATTAATCAAAAGTGTATTATTCCATTTCCACTTCCACTTCATTACATTATTATCTGTTCATCTCATTGAAGGAACTTTAGAGTCTGAGATTTTCACAGTATCAGAACATACTAAATCAAAAATTAAATTTAAATCTAAACATATTAGTTGGTGAGTGGAACTGTATAGAGCTGTAAAAGTAACTGTTATTTACTTTTAATGACAAGATCTAGCCCTTGGGTCACTCTGGTTGGTAAGTCCAATGAGTCTAACGTTGTGGTGAGTAGTTATGGATTACTAAGCAAAGGAGACTTGATTAATAGAAGAATTTAGCACATGCCAGTAGGGTTTAGATTCCTGCAATGGATAAACTGTCACCTAAAGGAGACTCCAGTTACATGTGGGATGGAAAATACTACAGCTGTGTCCTATAAAAGAAAACAGGCACCAGCTCTTTGCATCACTGTACAGGGAAGCCTACCAGTGTAACCCAGGATGTGGGTCTGGGAGCAGGGGGTCGGTGAGAACGTGACACTTGAACCTTACATGGCATAACCATATGAAAACCTCATTATTTGTTTTAGTCCAAAAGATTATTTTTTTTTTAAATGTAGTGTTCTTAAATACGTATTTCTTTTAGAGACTTACACCAATACACCAAGATATGGGGGTGGGGGGTGGGAAGGAGTTACTTTCTTATTATCATACTTTTCTCCAGCAGGCATTAAGAAGAGGCTGAGCAAAGTAGCCATTACTTATCATCTCTTGACATTTTTCTGTATGTGCATACTGGGGAGTTACAATTGGTATGTTAATGCAAAAGATATTTGGAGTCCACCTAAAGCCAGTATCACAGCAAGGTGTACACTGCCTTATTAACATTGTTGATGTAATGACCTGACAATTAATTTATACTTTACTAATGCATTATCATTGCTAAATTGTATTTTTCTTTCCTGTACTTTATTTCAGATAAAAATGTTAGCTATTTAAATAGCTATTAGTTACTTTCAAATATATATAAACCATTGAAGTGGTGTTTATTCAGCTGTATATGAAATATATTAGCATATTCTGCATTATACCAGGTAAGTTTATATGTAAAGTAATACCATTTACCAAGTTACTCAGGGTTTTTTTGGTATCTCCTTTCCTGACCCCTTCTATTACATACCACTTATTTTTTCTAGTCTCCTGAGATACTAGTTAAAAAGAACCTGGCAATGGACCAAACTTCAAAGATTTCCATTCCTGGTTTTGATGCCAATAGGATTTGGGTAGGAAAATCACTGAGAAGGAGAAGATTGTGAACAATGCTTGAAAATCCTATCCGTTCCTTGTCCAGTCCTTATCCTTTTTGATTTAGAAGTTTTTAACTCGGCATCTGTCATATCTGGCAAATTGGAGTTTATCATGCACGTTGATTATCACTGCCACACTGAACTTAGGCAAGGGTAGCATTTAACACCAAAAGGGTTAAAAGCAATATTAGTGTTGTGTTGTCTGACCTAAAAAGCAGAGACATTGGACCCCCAGGGAATGGAATAGACAAGTAAGAAAAGTGTGTGGTATTATGAAGGGAAAACTCAAATAATGAATCACAGAATCATGGAACAGTTTGGGTTGAAAGGAGCCTTTTAAGTTCATCTAGTTTAACCCCCTGCAATGAGCAGGGACATCTTCAATTAGGTCAGGTTGCTCAGAGCCCTGTTCAACCTGACCTGGAATGTTTCCAGAGTTGGGGCATCTACCACCTCTCTGGGCAACCTGTGCCAGTGTTTCACCACCCTCATTGGGAAAAATTTCACAGGAGAGGTGTTCCATCCCTCAGATCATCTTTGTGACCCTCCTTTGGACCCACCCCACCCTTTCCTGTGCTGGGGGCTCCAGCGCCGGATGCAGGACTCCAGGTGGGGTCTCACCAGAGCAGAGTGGAGGGGCAGAATCACCTCTCTCCACTTGCTGGCCACGCTGCTTTTGATGCACGTTTAGGATATGGCTGGCCTTCTGGGCTGCAAGCACACATTGCCAGCTCACATCCAGCTTTTCATCCACCAGTACCTTCAAGTTGGATTTCTTTTCTGGAAAGTACTGACGACACGTTCAGAATAGTCAAAGAGCCTTTTTATTCATCCTGTTTCAAGACATGGACATTAGTTTAACCTGTCTGTACTTGAAGAACTGAGAAGCTCCTTAAAATAGAGGGTCTAAATGAAGCTCTCTCAATGCTGTGTGCTGTGACACAGCACCTTTACTAAGCCTGGCTGTGACAAATGGTGAGACTCTGAACTTTAAAGGACAATGGACAGGTTTGAATTATTATGCTTTACTCAGTTAAAAATAAGGAGAATAGCCATTCTCATCCATAAGAATCTGCCACTTCATATAATTAAATTCTGTCAGACTACATACAGCATGTATATTTTAATTAAATTTCTCCTCTATTACATCAGGAACAGGATGCCGTCTCTGTCTCTTCCCCACCTTGTCCCCCTCCTCCTCTCCCCAATCTCCCTAAGTAGCTGAGACACTCTCTGGGAAAAGGTTAGACAATAACTATAAGTAGGGACTAGAATTTAGAAGAAGATCTTTAAATAAAACTAAGCCATGGGAAAATATGCCTTTTGATGAACAAAAATGTTGTATTTAAACAGTTAGTTCATGGAATAGAAAGAAGATGACTTTTGGTCCTGGTCTATAGATTTCATTTGGCAGCACTTTCCGAAATCTAAATATGAAAAAAGTATTTTAGAAGTAGTATAGAATTCAGTCTTGGAAATAATTTTAAAATATTATTTAACCTTTTTCACAGATATATATATATAACATATATAAAGTATATATAATATATACTTTGTCTTTCTAGTTGCTAGGAATCTATATGAAAAATAGAATATCATCTATTACGCTGAAAAATACAAGACAAAGAAATTCACAGCACATTAAATACATTAATTTAATGTAAACCTGGAAGCCATATTTTAAAATGTAACCTAGGACTTAAATTTAAAAGTGAATGTATTATATAGCATAAGTGGAAAAAGAAGTAGGCATTACCATAGCATCACAAAAGAGACAAATTTCAACGCAGAAATATAGTTTTTGCCATATGCCCTAAATGAATTGCTACACTATTAATTTTGATTCATTATGGCAACATTTCCTTTCCTTTTTTCAAATTTCATTTCCTTTCATTTCTTCACTGAATCTAATCCTTTCTAATTTCTCTTAATTTCTTTTCTACCTTTTAAAGAAAAATAAATAAATAAAATATCCAAAACCCCTCAAATGAACGAGGAACAAGCAAGCTGGCATTTCACAGAAATTCTGTATTTGTGTATGACCTGTATTGTTATGGTAATTAGAAAGATGAGGAAATAGGATATGTGTTTTAAAGCTTTTTTCTCTGTAGTCCATTAACTAATACGTGATCTACTTTTCTTTGGTTTCTTGTTGTGGGAGGGTGGGACTAAAACAAGCCCAGGAAGAGACATTGGAAAAGCTTGTCTCATAGCTAGAATAATTTCAAACATATTCTAAAGTTTATTTTCATTTCCATCACATGGAAGTTCAGTTTATTCACATGACAGTTTAACAGTATGAACCATTCTTGAAATTAATTTTGTAAGTGAATAATAATAAATTACCATAAGTGCAAGTTAATTTTAAAAAAAGTATTTTAAGCCCAAAGCAAATTCCGGTTATAACCATTTCATTTACACCCTGAGTTAGTACAAGTTTATTTTGAACTGTTCTACAGAGAAAAAAAAAAAGTTTCAAATTATGCAGTCCCATATGATCCAGACTGTTCACTGCAGTTTTGAAAATTAGTATTTTGGCATTCATGGCCTAAAGCACTGTGATGTGAATCACTCAAGAAATGAAACTTTGTTTTCCTGTGGTGCACCTAATGTGCAATAGGTTCTGTAGAGTCAGACCACCCGCACCCCTCCTTACACTGTGAGGCAATACGCACATCAAACTTTGCACTGTAAGTGACATTACGGAAGATGAAGCACTGCAGGGATGCTGCCCTGTATGAAGGGTGGGACTAGAGGTGTTACTTGCCTCAAAAGGAAATATATGTACCATAAGAAAATGCAGCCTGATGACTGAAGTCCTTGTACTAAATTAAAATTTTCTGCTTTGGCTAAAATAAAAATTAAAATGAAGTATATGCTAAATTTTGAAAGGATAATATATTTTTTGGCATTATAAAAAGTTTCTCACAGAAATTAGTTTTCCAGAAGCTACAATTTCTGTTGGGAAATTCCAATGGAAAACTCATATCCGGTTCTTGTTATAAATAAACTTCTTAAAAGCACTCACAATGTGTTCTGACTGAAGTTATACGTGGCTATAAGAAATGTACTGGACTGGTTTTTTTAACCCATTCTATTCCCTAAAGCCAAGCAGAAGAGCAAAATGCTCTCCACTGTCAAGCCCGGAGCAGTCTGCAGCGTGCCTGGGGATCCTGGAGGTGGCATGCCCTGCCTGGGGGTGGACAGCCCCGGTGGGCTCACACCGCACAGGTGGACCTCCCAGCTTACCAGTGCCATGGGACTGCGCGGCAACGCACCTCGCGGCATCATCTCGCACTCACAAACTGTATCACCCCCTACAGCCCTGTTAATATGTGCTAGAGGCAACAGGGCTGCCCTGGGGCATCACCCCGGAAAATTGGAGCGTCAGCCTTTGCATTGGGAAATCAGCTGTTTATCTAGGGAAAAAAAAATCTGCTTGTGGTTTGTTGGTTTTGCTGAGCACCTTATCTACCTGAGACAAAATGCATCAGTGCTGGCAAATTGGCACTTGCTTGCCAAACCGTGCTTCTGCATCTGCAAATGCCTGTACCATACTGGTACAGACGGTTAAAGGAAGGAGAGAATGAAAGGTGGAACATAGAATATGCTGAAGGTTCAGGCTTTCTCCATCAGAGCCCACCCATGCAGAAGATTTCACTGGCAAAGAGTATGCCTATTCCTGAGGTCAAAGTCTACAAGACAAAATAAAGCCTCAGTATTGGGGAAGTCGATGTGAGACTCCATCTGAGCATTCTTCCATGGAACAAGTGGTTTGCTTTCATTTTGGGGGAGGAGAGAGAGGGAATGTCCATTTCCTAGAGCACCTCGGAAGAAAACAACTTGGAACACTCCTGCTGCAGGGACTGACGTTGGCACTACAAGCCAGGTACAGCTGACCTGCTGCACCCTCTAAGATATCAGAGGAGCTGAACTGGAGGAAAAAAAAAAAACAAACCCCACCAAAAAAGGCATAACATAGACTGCTGTAACTTGTAATCACTCAAACACCACTTCATATATTCCAAGTTCTACACATACATCTTTTGCGGGCGACTGTCTTATACTGTGCAGATGATACATTAGATTTTTTCTTTACTTCTTCATGACTCGATTCAGGTTGCTTTTATGTTTTCTTTCCTCCTCTCCAGCCTTTACAGACTTCCAGCCTTATCCCAGCTCCCTCACATCATTGCCACTGTTGCCTTTGGCTTCTGCCTGATATCTTAGCTATTTTAACAAGATACTTAATATTCCCTTTCTACTTCAAGATAATTAGATTTGAATTAGTTGTGTATTAAAAAGAATGTATTCCTATCAACCAGTCTCCATACCTGGTTTGTCCTGTTTCCGGCTGGGATAGAGTTGTTTTCTTCACAGAAGCTAGTGTGAGACTGTGTTTTGGATTTGGGATGAAAAAAAGTTGATAACGTGCCGATGTTCTGGGTTGTTGCTAAGCAGTCAAGGACAGTCCAGCTTCTCGTGCTGGCCTGCAGCGAGCAGGCTGGGGGTGCACGGGGAGCTGGGAGGGGACACGGCCAGGACAGCTGACCCAGGCTGGCCAAAGGGCTATTCCCTACCATACAATGTCATGCTCAGTGTATAAAGTTGGGATGAAGAAGAAGGAAGGGGTGGAGGGATGTTCGGAGTTATGGTGTCTGTCTTCCAAAGTAACCATTATGCACGATGCAGCCCTGCTTCCCTGGAGATGGCTGAACCCCTGCCTGCCCATGGGGAGCGGTGAATGAATTCCTTGGTTTGCTTTGCTTGTGTGCGTGGCTGTTGCTTTCCATGAGGAGTGAGTGCGTGGCTGCGTGGTGCTTGGTTGCCCCATGGGGTTGAACCATGACAATGTTTGTGTCTCATTCCATTATAAGCTGTTTGCTTGCTACCTCCATACATTCTGGGCATTTCTGGTTTT
>NW_010545523.1:144556-163358 GCF_000687285.1 Phaethon lepturus
CCAATTTAAATTTTATACTCACTTGCATGATGGGTGAACAGAAATGGTGCAGGACTGGAGTAGTTACAGTAAAACATATTCATGTTAGTGGCTCAGTACTAATGTATAATATAACATTTGTACAGCAGCTACCAGTCTATTTTGTACTGCCATCAGTATTTGCTGGTTTTATAGATTCATCTTTAATAGACTTCTAGCTGACCCGAGGTAACTTCCTTTTCCCAGTCTTCTATCAGTCTATTTAAATATTTGCATTGCAGCATCACTGTTTATCTAAACGACCTTTCCACATACATGAAAGCATTATGTCAAGACAGAATAATAGTCATTCTTAAGCCTAGTTTGAGAAAAGTATGTCTAATCAATGATACTGATGTACACCACTAAAATATTGTGAGGTATAATGAAGCATATTGTAGTATAATCTTAAAATGTAATACAATCATAGAAGATTTATAACCCTATTATTATACTGGTTTCTGCCCTTTAGATATAAGGAACATCTTGTCAGTATTCACTTCCTTAATAAAAAAAAAAACAAACTGGTAATACCTATACTATTCATCATATACTATGTAGAGTAATATATGTGTATTTTAAATATACTTCATAGCTCTTGTTCTTGGCCTCCGTACTCCCTTATTCTATTCCTGTCTTTCAATCCTTCATCTGCTGACAGAACTGACTGTTTAGTGTAAGAAATAAACTTAGGGATAAAATATTTTTGTTCTAATAAAACATATTTGATTTTGGAATACATTTTAAAATTCAAAATATAAAGACTTTTTTCCAAAGACTTGCTGCTTTTTTTTTTTCTTTCTCCCCTTTTCTTTGATGCTGTGTTGTCTGTAATTTATGAACCAGGTATCTGAGTCTGAATATATAAATAGCCTCTTACGGATATGGATGATCCTAAAAATTTAGAGCATAAATTGCGGGGTAAAAACTATTAGATTAATTTAAATGGAACAACGGCTCATATTCTCCATTGCAGTAGTTACTGTTTATTTTCTCAAGAAAAATACTTGCAGCTTTAGAGAATTACGTTCCCAAAATAAACACTAGAATCTCAGAAGGAAGACTTATTGCAAAACTTAAAATAAAGCACTTGCACACATGTTTCATGATGTGGTGTTCATCAGACTTTCACAGGAAACTCTTGCCTAATTCAGAGCACCGACTGGACTACATATTGCCAGAGGGATCTATGTCCTTAGTTTAGCTTTGCTACATGAGCATTTGTTTTAGACTGAAATATCACTGTTAGATTGTATGACCATCTACTAGGTTGAACATTTTCTTACTTTGAGATTACTATCATTAATTAAAAGTATTGTGAATCACAGTACCCTAATTTTGACCCTAAATTTTGATGGCATACATATCAACTCCAAAATGTTGAAACAGAGTACAATTAACATGTATAGACCACATGTATAAAGCAACTTGACCTCCTTTGCTATGCTCAGAGAGGACTCTATTTGAAGGAACTATTCAGGGGAAAGTTGTGGAGATAGCTCTGCTCATGAGAGGTCTTCTCTTGAAATACTTGCAGACATTCAATTCTGCACACTACTCATCAGAGACAGCATGAATCAGGGAGGCAGAACCTTCACTGTAATTAATGAAGATATACCAGAAGAATGAGTATCTTCTTGAGCTGTTTCTTCTTCATCTGTTTCCCAGAGCTGTTAAATTGTTTCCCCAAAAAATAATAGGAAAGATTTTAGTGAAGAGCACTGTATGGTCACAGCTATCAATCTTACCAAGGGTATTGATTCACCTGTGACATAAACCTATCACTTCATTTATTATGTATGTATACCTATTTCTACAAATGTATTGCAATAGAACTGATGAACATTTTTTATAATAGCATCACACATAGTCTTTCCCTTTGTGGTTCCTTCCTCTCACAATGCTGGAAGAAACTGCACAACTCTGTGGCCTTTAGTTTTTTGTCACATTTGACCAAAATGTGTCAACACATACAGAATTTATGAGAGCAGAACAGCAAACTTCCACCATGCTAGTTCGCTGCTTAGGAGCTAGGTGGTAACTGAATGGATGAGAGACTACTGAGAAGAGTTTTACAACTAAAGAGGATCCCTGCTGGTTTTTAAGTCAGATCTCATTAGAATAATGATTTTATGAACATTTATGTTTATGAAAAAGAAATAGCATCATAACAAATATGCAGAGCACTTGTGATGAGAAAACAATTCCAAATATATTAAAAATACTCTACTACATATAATTGACAAGTCCTCAATAGTAGTTATATTTTCAAATATATTCACTCTCTTTTCAGTCTTCAAATTTTCAGCTCCTTCAGTTTTTCAGACAGCTGATTAATGTATCAAACAGTTCAGTCTGTTAAGAGTTCAAACTGCAAAAAGGAGGTTGGTATGCTTGGCAATCTATTTAATTTTTTCCAGTATATGACCATTTTGATTTTATCACATTATGATTTTTATTTTCATTTTAAAAAATGCTTCCTTGTTATTTTTCTCCTCTTACATACACTTTTGATTTTCTAAGTAAATTTGGCTTACTCATCCTATAGTAAGTGTTTATAAGTAAGTCCAGCTGATTCATCTTATTTTAATTCAGATTTTCAGCCTGTATCTGTCTTACTGCCTACTTCTTCTATCATATGTCAAAAATTCAAGCTTTCCCTCTTTGTTGTGCTACTTATTCAATGTTTATGTCATTCAGTGACCCTAAAGCTTTGTATGATTCCTCTTCTTTCTGCTACCATATTCACTTTTATTCAGCTTTCCCAACCAAAACCATCCAAAATACTTGCCATTGTTTGCACTTATCTCCAATTTCACTGCTTGCTTTTTTTTTTTTTTAACTACAACTATTTTTTTATCTCATTGCAGAGCTTCTCAAGGGCATTGCCATCTTCAGTCTGCCAGCACTGCTCCCTTTACTTAAGCCATCTCTGAAAGTGGTTGTTGAAGAGAGCAGCCTAAATCCCATCAAGCAGGAAAGCATTTCAGAGAAATTCACAGTGCATTTCAGTAAGTGTTCCCTGTGAAAGGTGTTACACAAAGCGATTCAAGATGGTCTGTGGCCTTCCCATGAAGAATCATGGTCTAGGATTTCTCACATTTAAGTCATAAACTCTGCTCTGTCCATCTATTCTGTCCTCATCACCCCCCCCCTTTTAGTGCTACTGTCCCCCAGAAAATGTGTTGTATATGTGGACAGCATGGGGACTGCAGTTATAGTTAGCTACACTGGATTAGACAAAACAAGCCCTCCAACCATGTTCTTTTGTGCTATCCCCTAACTCCACATTTAAAGCACTGTTAAGTGCACTGTGATCTACAGGAAGCATTTTTCCCCATGCCTTGATGTAAATGAAACTGAAAGACATCTCTTTTAGGCTTGCGTTCAGAATTAACAGTTAACTCAGAACTCAGACATAGATGATGACCAGAGAATAAAATGTGTTTTTAATGTAAATGAAGCATGTTCATTAGTGATGAGGGCTTTCAAATTGCAGAATAACTGAGTATGAGTCTGTGTAGAGAAGTTCTCATCAGAGTCTACACATGATATGTGCTCGGAAGCTGCAAATACTGACTTTCACAGAGCCAGAAGATTTTGGGAAAGTGATGACTAGCTTGTGACCCGGAGCATTCTGACAATTTTATGTAAAGGAAGTATGTAGGTCAGATATAACATTAACATGAAAATGTCCATCTCATATGTCTATTATTCATAATGTCTAGAGTGGTCTCTCACTTCATCCATGCTAAGTAACCTTTCCCCCATAAATGGCTAAATTCACCTTCAGGCAGAAATCAACCCTAGAAGAATTCAAAACCAAAAGGTTACAGAAAGTTATGAACATTTCTTTTTATTATTTTTAAACAAGTTGAACATTTAAAAAGTCTAGAAACACTAATTTAGAGTAGCTAAAAACTCAGTATTCTCAAAATTATGTCAATTAAATTCCAACTGATTAACCCATTTAAGACATCTCCTTTTGTAGCAAAAACAAATATCTCAATTCTCCAGCTTTTTCTATTGCACTGTCCTTGTTTACTTTGGGTTGAATTCTGAGCTTCAGCACCAACTGAAGCTTATGTTCCCCCTGTTAGGCTCTCCTGTATGTATTACTTCCCTGCATAATTTCTTCTCATTTCTTTCTCTTCTCTGTCTTTTGTTTAACAGGGCTGACATGGCGTTATTGCAGCCTTATGTCAGCTTTTTTTGGGCAACAACCTCTCCGATAATGCTGCGGTGAGCCTGTGACAGAGCGAGAAGTGAGCTGTCCAGTTTCTGTGATTTGTCTTTTTTGTTATTAAAAAAACAGGTTCAGATTCAAAAGACACAAACAACAAAACCCTAAGAGCTTTGGCTCACCTTTATTATTTTTTCTCTCTTTACTCAGGAAGAATGACTTTTATGATCTTTAGTATAACTAAATGACTATCAAGCTTTACATTTTCCCCATAAGACCTTTTTACAGCCTACAGGAAAGGGAGTAAGGGATATTGTTAAAGTAGAGATTTAATGTGTACATTCCAGACATTTTTATTATTTTCTCCTCCTTATAAGTACCACTCTAAAGCTTCAAAGGCATACCTAAAAAGTACCATTTTAGAACTGCAGAGACATACCAAAACATCAGACATCATAGGAAAGAATAGGTACCTACCTGCTTCTCTAATTTCAGTTGACACAAATTCCTAATTGTTTACGAGGTCAGTGTTTGGAAGACAGGGTTGCAGTTGTAAACAGAAGGTAAAATATAATTCTCCAAAACATGGACACTTTGTTTGGTATGTTGGTTTTTTTTTTCCCCCAAGATATAAAATAATGTTACAACATTTATTTTATTTTTATTTTATTTTCATTTAGCTCTAGCGTATCCTAAGAAAATGCTTAACTCCTCAGCAGTTGCAAATGAATATGCATAATTATAGCTGCATAAGTCTTTGGAAAACATGCAGTGAAAATGTGTAAAAAACCCAAACCTACTTAGGAACTTTGCATAAACGACAGTTAAGTGAAGCCTGGCCTCTTCTGCCAGGAAAATCTATGCCTGTGATTTAACTTTTGAGGCTGCTACGTGACACCCTTTAAGCCACCCCTGTGTTTAACATTTTCTAATATTGAGTCAAAATGTTAACCTCAATTTCCTATTATGTAGCTGTAGTATTCTTATATTTCACCCACTTTGTTGGATGTACACAGTATATCTGGAATTATATGTGGTTAGGAAACAGCTGCTTCAAACCTTTGGAACAGTCTTGTGTAAGTAGTTTACTTATGCTTATTCTACTCCTGATATAATCTGTGTGGAGACACTTAATATGTGGTCATGAGGCATTAATTTTTCTTGTAATATTAGAAAAATGAAATGTTAATAAAACAATGTATTTAACTCTTCAAGCCAAAAAACTAACACAATATATTTGAGTTTATTCCATATGGGAAAATAATTCATGTATTTGTTCAGTGTGCTATTTACATTTTACCAAAAGCCAGGCTATTTATTCCCCTTCTCCCCATGCTGAATTTGAAGTCAGTTGTGGTTCCTTGAGATACTTAAACGGCTGCTGACTAGAACTGCCATACACCCCCATATGTTGATTTTGTCTGTCTGAGGTACAACTAAGTTTCTCAGAGAGATAAACTTCTGCACTGCAGTAGTGCTCATTAAAAGGGCAGTTTCCAATACACCTTATCTGAGGGAACTTCAGTTCTCATTGTTACTCAGTTCTACATATCTACTGTGCTCTTAAGAGACCTTAGCTCATTAGGTACCAAGGTCTCCAGAGCTTTCCTTATAAAATACACTACAGGCAACAATGCTTAGAAAGAAATTCTCATCAAGCTGTCATCATCTGGCAATTATACCAATGATTTTGTTACTTGTTACGTGGTACTTTTTCTTCAGTAAAATCCTCATGAGTCGAACCAGGCCACAGGCCAGACATCCTTCATCCAAGTGAGCAACATTGTGCAGGCTGCCTGTCCAAAGCATCCAGATTTGCTAATTCAGCACCGATTCCAGATGAACTTTTAATATAATTTCATTTATATGCATACACACTGTGAAATTTAAGGATAATTGTTTAAGATGGCTGGGCAGTATTTGTGCTCTAGGAAGGTTAGCTTTGCCTCTCTGACAGTTAGCTGGATGTTTGGTCCAACGTCCATTAATGTGAGTTCAAAGATACCTGTTGACTTCCACAGCCTTCGGATGAGGTCCTAGATCTCTAATTGGCCACCTGTGGGCATATATCCTATGATGGTCCACATATATTGCACCTGGCCACTGCATATGCAGTTTCGAAAACCCATTGGTACTAAATCATTTTAAAATGCTATATTCAATAACTATTTTAGAGTAATCCACTGAAAATATGTCACCAAAAATTCAATTGACTCTATATATATGGATGTGGGGTAATATCTGTACTTAAGTGTATAGACAGCACTAGGTTCGCAAATTTGCTTTTTCAACTCTTTTTTTTTTTTTTTCTCTTTTTCAGCCATTTCAACTCTGGATATACAGGTTATCTTAAAAATCTTAGAATCATAGAATAGTTTGGGTTGGAAAGGACCTTTTAAGGTCATCTAGTCCAAACCCCTACAATGAGCAAGTATACCTTCAACTAGATCAGGTTGCTTAGAGCTCCGTACAACCTGACCTTGAATGTTTCCAGGTATGGGGCATCTACCACTTCTGGTAGTGATTCACCATACTCATTGGGAAAAATTTTTTCCTTAGATCTACTCAAAATCTGCCACTTTTGGTTTAAAACAATTACTCCTTGTCCTATTGCAACAGGCCCTGCTGAAAAGTCTGCCCTCATCTTTCTTATAAGCCCCGTTTAAGTACTGGAAAGCTGCAATCAGGTCTCCCCGGAGCCTTCTCCAGGCTGAACAACCCCAACTCTCTCAGCCTTTCTTCATGGAAGACGTGTTCCATCCCTTGGATCATTTTTGTGGCGCTCCTCTGGACCTGCTCCAACAGGTCCATGTCTTTCCTGTGCTGAGGGTTACAGAGCTGGCTGCAGGGGTCCAGGTGGGGTCTCACCAGAGCAGAGTAGAGGGGCAGACTCACCTCTCCCACTCGGCTGGCCATGCTTCTTTTGATGCAGCCCAGGATATGGTTGGCCTTCTGCGCTACGAGCGCACACTGCCAGCTCATGTCCAGATTTTCATCCACCAGTACCCCCAAGTCCTTCTCGGCAGGGCTGCTCTCAATCCCTTCATCCCCCAGCCTGTACTGATACTTGGGGTTCCCCCGACCCAGGTGCAGGACCCTGCACTTGGCCTTTTGAACATCATGAGATTCACACAGGCCCATTTCTTGAGCTTATCCAGGTCCCTCTGGATGGCATCCTGTCCCTCAGGCATGTCAACCACATCACTCAGCTTGGCGTCACCTGCCAACTTGCTGAGGGTTCACTATCCCACTGTCTGTGACATTGATGATGATATTAAAGAGTACTTGTCCCAGTACAGACCCCCAATGGACACCAATCTCCATCTGGACATTGAGCTGTTGACCACTACCCTCTGGATGCAACCATCCAATCAGTTCCTCATCCATCCAACATTCTACCCATGAAATCCATCTCTCTCCAATTTAGAGAGAAGGGTGCTGTGGGGGACTATGTCAAAGGCCTTACAGAAGTCCAGATAGACAACATCGCTAGCTTTTCCCTTGTCCACTGATGTGGTCACTCCATCATAGAAGGCCACGAGGTTGGTCAGGCAGGACTTTCACTTGCTGAAACCATGCGGGCTGTCTCACATCACCTCCCCATCCTACATGTGCCTTAACCTAGCTTCGAGGAGGATCTGTTCCATGATGTTCCCAGGCACAGAGGTGGGGCTGACAGGTCAGTTCCCAGGGTCCTCCTTGATACTTTTTTTTTAAATGGGTGCAATGTTTCCCCTTTTTCCAGTCACCATGGACTTCACTTGATGCTATGCTTGTTTTTTCTTCTGAGGAGAAATCATGTACATTTTTTTAAGATGTGTTGAAAGACTTTAAAAACATTACTCACTTTGCCACATTAAATGATAGATTGTATTGTGCCTTCCAGTTTTCTACAAAAGTTACCAAAAAAACTCTTGAAAATAAATGCACAATCCTTATTTGAAATGATATTTAAATTAATAAAATTTAAGACAATGGTTAGTTATAAAATCATAAATAGAAATGGTTTACAGAACTGCTGCTGTCAGGCATTTACTAAGAAAAGTTCCTGTAGCTAAAGAGGTAGTAGAAACAAGTCTTTATGATCCAATAGGTCACACAAGAAGCACATATGCTCTAGATATCTTTGAAGTTTAGTCAAAAAAGAAGCTTGCAGCAGCCAAATTAATTGTAATGTATCACTATGAAAGAGAACTAGCTAGCACAGGAGAGGGCTAATGTTAATATAATAACATATAGCTTTTGCCGTATTATGTTTTTCTCCCCTTGTATCTTATTGCTTTTACATTTTGTTTTATGCCCATAGTTTTGGATTTTTCCAAAGCATACCCATTCATACTTCTTCCTAGATAATACATCTTATTAAACTTCAAAACTCTCCATACCAATATATTTATAGTGGCTGTCGATATGCATGGAACATGTTTGGAAAACAAACTTTGTTTCCTGGTATAACTGTTTATTTATATATGTTTAATACTTACCATATATACTTATCACACATATAAATGTATGCAAATATATATATTATATATTTTACATATTATATTTAATTATTAATATATTATACACTTGTTCTCATTCTTTTTTACATACTGCGTGTTCAAAATGATCAACAATGAAAAAAGATCACTACAAGAAATAACAAGTTTTCATTCTTCTTTGACTATCACTTATTTGTCTCTCAAAAACGGTATTAGTACATCTGCTCTGTGAAGATCAGAATAAACATGGTAGTAGAGCTGAATCTGACAGACATTCATGGTGTTCCCCAAGAGTCTAATTTCCATATCTAACATAATGCAAACCACAGCAGAAAGCTCATTTTTAACTTACATGTACCTTATATAATAATAAAGACATGGGCCAAATGTCTGCCAAATACATTATTCCAGCTGGCAACATTTTGCATTTTTCTGCAAAGGTATATGGCATTAGCAAACCATTCAGTAAGCTTCTATATCTACATTACCTTTTAAAGGTATTATTAACATTATCTCTCTCTAATCTATTCAGTGGAATTTGGTCAGTGTAATCCAGGATTACTTTCTTAAATTTTCTGAACCATGAGGCATAGGGAATATTTCATTAAGAAAAGCAAATATATACGAAACTAGAACCTAAACCAGAATTATGATCCTGCTTTCAAAGTCCGTATTCATTTTGCATCTCATTTAGCAGCAGCAGTGATGGTAACGTTTTATTGCAGAAACAGAAGGATAAGCAAGGAGTTTGCTAAAGAAGAAAACCAAAGTTAACAGTTACAAAACTACTTGGAAATTAAGACACACTTCTAGAAAAGCAAGTTATTATTGTCCACTGAAGAGGAGAAAAACAAGGTGTATGTTAGAAAAGAAGGATTAGATGACAAGAACAAATAGAGCTAAGAAACAAAACTGTTGCAGGTGTGTACCTAAAAAACCTAAGTACCTAAGTAAAAAAACCCCACCAGTTGGGTAATATAAAACTGAATTTATAAGTACAGGAAAAGAGGCACACGCTTGAATAAAGACAGCCTTAAAAGAAAGCGTTGGAAAGCAACAGAATAAATAAAAGGAGAAGGATAGTTATTCCAAGATGCTACTCAAAAGGACAAACAAGTGGGAAAATGTTATCCCCCCATAGCCAAGTTCCAGCATCTCCCATGACCAAAATGCCCAGAAGAAAAACTGCTCCATGGTGAGCTCAGGCCATAGATGATCACTGCTGAGGTGACAAACCTCAGATAACAAAAAGGTGCTGAATAGATCAATCTAGCAGAAAGAACACTGTATCTTAGCTGAACTGCAACAAATGGGACAGATCCAAGATCTAACTGGGGTCATGTTTCTAAATGCAACCAGATAATGTACCAACCAGTGTTAATGGAAAGGCAAAGCACTTTTTGCCCTGTGGGTTAACTACAATAACTTTTACCACTTAGATCAGTGATACCTTGATGCTGTAATTACTCACTGTATGTGTCGGTCGATATTTGCAATGTGCTTATTTACTGGCCACTTTCGGTTTGGAAAGCTGCTGTGGAAAGTGCAGATGGCTTGTCCCACTGGAAATAAATCCTTGTAATTTCTTTTTTTGCTTTTTCAGAGGAGCAAGCAATTTTTCAGCTCTGCTGTATCTTACAGCTGGCTGAGCCTGCAGAATCATGAGCTACAAACATGGAGAAGCTCTGCAGGAATTTTGCTGAAACTTAATAATTACGCTACTGTTAAATATGCAGCATGTATAGACTCAGAGATGGATCCAGAGGCAGGGGCGGGGGGGAACACAAAACTCTAAGTTTTGTTTAGCTTTGAGTATAAAGCTGTTTGTTACATGGATTGAAGTGTTCTAGAAAAAGACGCTCTGGCCATTTGCTCTGGGTATCTTTGCAACGCATAAAACTAGACATGAAGAAACTCACCATCTTTAAGCTGCAATTCAATCTTATGTGGCCCCCACGTGAGCAAAACAGATAAGTTAAAGGTTAAAACTATCTCCAGTCATCAATGTGTCTCTTCCTTTTCAAAGGCTCAGAGGACGCAGAAGAGTTTACAGTGCTGTTTACTGCCTCCTTCATGCCAGAGGAACGCTCTGTGTATGTAAGTATTTCTCTTGCAGTCTAATGAGTGAAAGCTTTTGGGGGCATCTTTTAGCATCATGCTTGCACAGCACCTATTTTAGAGATGCTTCTGTCCAAATTTCTAGGATCCTAAATACTACAAATAAATAAAAGAATAAGAATAGTAGTAAAATAATCAGTTAATTTCTTCATAGGTTTTAGATTACTAAGAAAGGGAGTATAGAAGGTGAAATATTTTGGTAACTTCAACCACTTTATATTGTACTAGGAGCAGTCAGTGTGTATCAGCTAGAAAAAACTTTTACCAATTTGCCTCACTATCACAAAGTTTCTGAACTCAGATTTCAAGACTTGACAGCTGGAAGTATTTTGTGTTGCCTGTTATGGATTGTAAGTAAGAATGAAATGGGAATAGATGTCATTCACACAAGGGCACAATTTCTCTTGATAATAAATCCCTTTATTTCTATTTAGGCTTCACTTTTAACATGTATGAAAAGCAATTATAGCTACACCTAAAGGTATGATTTGACTATAAATTTGCAGGAGGTAGTTACAACATTATTTTAAGTATGAAAGATCTACTTTATACATCTGAAATAGTGAGTAATCCTTCTTACTCTTAAAAATGTTAACAGTTTTCTATTACATTAAAAAATTTCAAAGCTTACATCCAACATAATATGTCATACTCTTAAACCAGCAGACTGATAAAGAACTAATGTGTAGTTTATTAAGGAATATTCATGGACAGTATGGACTATCTTGCAGGTATTACTGAAAACACTTCCCTCCCAGTAAAATGCTGTTGAGTTTTCACTAAAGTGAGTTTAAAATAGTTGACATTGTAATATGACCTGCCATAATTGGTCTATTCCAAATGAATGGCTAAAGTAATAGACATTGAAAATGGAGTAGTCACCCAATCTCAGCAAAAATAATTTTCTTTGTCACTGGATGACATTCTGAAAAATGTTTGCATTTTGGAACTAAAATGACTTTTCTTGCCTGTAGCCAGCTAGCTGGCCCAGAGCCAGTGGGCAAAAGGGGCACTCAGAAAGTTATCTCATGGTAATCTCACTGCAAGGTTGATGCAGAGGGAACTTGCAGTCCAGTAAAAACAAATAATACATCACTTTTATGTATATTTGAACTGTGTGCAATTTGCTGTTTTACAAAGAGACTTGGCAGGTTCTCATAAACAAACCAGAGACCAGTAACAGCATATTGCTTATGTGTCTCTCTTAGCTGAATTCAATGTTTGACAAAAAAAAAAAGATACAAATCTCAGTGTTCTTCACAAACAAGGAAGCTACAGAAACATGACAAGGGCACTTTAAGCTGACAGCTAAGCTGAAGGGACACATAGAACTATTACAACAGCAAGCTATCCGAATCATGAATGAAATTACAACCAGATCTTGGGGAAATTTTTGACAAAACTTTTGTATCAGACATTCTGATTCATTAAAACCAGAACTGTTGGTCTTAACAAGCTTTTGTGAGGAAAGTTGCTTAGGTCCAGGATGGACTTCCTCACTAAAACCAGAGAAAGAAGACAGAAAAACCCATAACCCAATGGTTAGCAGGACAGCACAGAGGATGCGATAACCCTGAGGACAAAAGAGAGACCAGATGAGCCAAGAATTCAGTAGTGAGGCCATTGTTTGGAGATGTCATAGAACAGTCTAAAGCTTCAAATCAACTTTAATCAACTTTTCTCTGGTTTTCCAAAACATTGGAATAAAATATTTTCACATTTTTAAAAGGTCTCTCTTTCACCCTGATGATTTTTATAAAATTTCTAGCGTTTGCATGAAAAAGAAATTTTCTTTTGGAAAAATGGAAATGGAATTCTGTTCCAGTTAGCCATAAGAACCCTGTAGATTGTAAATGTATTAATGAAATAAGTGGAAGGTATAATCAAATGTGACTCTGATTTAGGGTTTTTTTCAGTGTCTTACGTGGCAGAACATTGTGTCTCTGTGTCCTTATCTAGAATGCACATACATGGTGTCACAGTTAGTCCTGCTAAAGTTCTAGAATAACAAGGAGTCATGTTTGTGTGACAGATGGCATCACTTCTTTATGCAATTTCTGCAATTTGTGATGTATTTTATTAAAAGACAGTGGCTGAGAAAAAGGGTGGAAAGTTGGCCTCTATTCCTCACTCTGCCACTTCCTTTTGTGTAAAAAATCTCTCGAAGGATTGGAAAAATATGTATCCCTCTTAGGAATAACTGGAAAGGCCCAACAGAAATGCAAGGCAAAATGCCTGTTGAAAAACACAGCTAGTTTCTCCTGAGCAAAACCTGGAAACCTTTTGTGAGGAGTAGAGGTCTTTCTTCCAGTAGACAGATTGTCTGGCCTTATTGATGACCATAAGAATATTTTCCTAGGTGTTCAGGAGACTGAGTAGAGTTTTTCGCACCCACAAAATCACCGCGTATTGTGTGACAAGGAAGTAAGCTTGGGAAAAAGTTTTCATGCTGCAAAGGGATGGGAAAGATTTGTTTCCAAACTTATTTTTCAACTGTCTCACAAAGTAAGTATGTTACGGTATTGAGATCTAGCTAAAGAGACAGGAAGCCTGAATAGGTATCCTTTGAGGAAAAAGTCGACAGATCATCAAATCAGTTTTGAATAATCATTTTTATTTTTATTATTAACTAGTACATTTAAGGAAATCCCTACCTCCTATACAAGTGCTGATGACCCTTTTCTCATATTTGGCAAACCGATTAACATAACTGTGTTAATTGAGAGCAATTTCTTCAGTACCTGGCTTGAAATTTCTGACTCTTTTTCAGACCTGAAGATGATCTTGCCTATTTGAAAGATTGTTCTCCCTTGAGATCTGTCAACTGCTTTAATAAAAGATTGCATTTCTCCTTACAAACCTTACTCCTCTCTCATTATCAGTTGTGTTATCTTCTTGGGCGAACGTTCTCTTTGCACTGTGCTTCCCAGTGTATCATTGTGCCTCCCACCTACATCATGTTCCTGCAACCCAGACAGGAAATACTGGGGGTTTTTTCAACACCAAGACCACCTTGTCCTGATAAGTCATCTGGATGCTAAAAATACTTGCTATTTATCATACCATGTATTCTTGTATCATCCAGTCAATCATTTGGTATTGGATTAACTACTAATTCATGTAATACACAATAGGTTTTCATGTAATACACAACTTCCAAATTTAGGGTGCAGTTCTGTAAGACCTTGCTTCAGTAAAACAGAAGAATTATGTGGCTCATTTTGACTAACTTCACCATCTGAACTGACATCAGCAGTACATCTTGGTAGATGCCTTGGCTTTCAAACATGCTTGAAAGGCATCAAAGCAAGATCAGCAAGTCTTCATAATTTCTTAGGGCATATTCAAAAGTATTTAGTAGTAGCTCAACTGTTTCAACACTTTTCACATTCAAAGGAAACAGAGTTTTAATATGGCTGAGCATTCACAAATCCTGCTCTGCATATAGTAGATCATTTTAATGAGTAACAATATTACATCTGGGTACCTTTCTTATCTTTAAATAGTACATGCTACATAGCGCTCAGTTTTCTGTATTTGTCTTCAGAAAAACTTCTGATATTGTTTTTCAATTTCCTTCTTGAAAATCTGTTTACCCTGATATCAATGCATTGTATAACCTTGAAAATACATCCCAACAATGGCATAGTTAACTTACACATTAAAAACCTACGCTACAGTTTTTTCCCCATGTACGTATTACACGTAAACACAGTATTTGTTTAAATGTCACCAGACACATGTCTAAGATGGCAAACATTCCAAAACAGACAATGAAGATGACATTGTGATTACTTTAAAACAGCATCATAAACTGGCATTGGTGCAGCTACAAATGAATCATGCAAGAAAATAAAATTATGAATAAAATTCACAACCACTATAAATCAAATTGTACCTTCTGCTGCAGAAGTTGCTTCATTAGTTGCAGTGCTCCGTGAAGTAACTTAGTAAACAATGTCAAATCTAACGGTAAATACACAGTTTATTCTACATTCCTTCATTTAAGATGGATTAAGGCTTAGGTATGGCTATATCCACCAATCCTCTGCTACCTGTACTTTTCTGCTCTGCAAAATACATTCTTTTTCTGTCACAAAAATATATTATTTTCCACTTCTCTGTCACATGCAAAATGCTCCTACCTTCTTAAGATCGAGGTGGAATTTGTGCCATCCAACGCTGCCTGCATGAGCCATTGCTCTTCCCTCTGTTCCTCAAAGTAACATCAGAAATCTTTTCTCTTTTGTCTCTTCTTCATAGAATCATAGAATGGTTTGGGTTAGAAGGGATCTCAAAGATTACCCAACCCCCTCCAATGGGCAGGGACACCTTCCACCAGACCAAGTTCATTAAAGCCCCATCCAACTTGGCCTTGAACACTTCCAGGGATGGGGCATCCACAACTTCTCTAGGCAACCTGTTCCAGTGCCACACCACCCTCATTGTGAAAAATTTCTTCCTTATATCTAATCTAAATATACCCTTTCTCAGTATAAAGCCATTACCCTTTGTCCTATCGCTACATGCCCTTGTAAAAAGTCCCCCTCCAGCTTTCTTGTAGGCCCCCTTCGGGTACTATAAGGATGCTATAAGGTCTCCCTGGGGCCTTCTCTTCTCCAGGCTGAACAACCCCATCTTTCTCAGCCTGTCTTCATAGATGGTCTTCCTTAGATGGTCTTGAACCTGATCTTCTCCTATAGGACCCCGTTCTTCATTCTCCCAGTCTGCACCTTTGCCTTTTGCTACTTAGGTGGTGTGGCTTGAGGACTTGCCAGTGAAGACTGAGGCAAACAAGTCATTGAGTACCTCAGCCTTCTCCATATTTCAGGTAACCAGGTCTCCCATTTCCTTTCGAAGAGGGCCCACATTTGCCCTAGTCTTCTTTTTATCACTGACATACCTATAGAATGTTCTTGTGAACCAGTATCAAACTACATGCTTCTGGAGTTACTTTGTGCACTGAAACTCATACCCTTTGTTCTGCATTGCTGCTCGCTGCCTCCTCTGCATGGCTGGGTTGCTGCACACCTCTCAGCACAGAGCTTCTCCCCAGCCTGTTTATGCTGTACTGTCACTATGTGAGCAGGCTGAGCAGGGTCACCAGGTATCAGTCACAGCTCTGCTACATCTCAAATACCTCCTGGCAAAGGGTTTTGGAGAAGAAGTAAAAATGAAAGCCAGGCAGCAACTCAGACAAGAATGCGCAGTGGCTGGGAAAGGGGTAGTACCAAGGCAGCAGGTCTGGAGGAGGCAACATTGCAAAGGGATCTGGTCTTGTCTGGGACAACAAGACAAGGGGGTGACCTGGGAATGCATTTACTAAATATAGTGTCCATAGCTGAATGGACCATTTTTTCCTGGACTCATCTGTAAAAAAGAGGGAGAAATATCAGGGAGGAGAGGAGGACCAGGAGAATAAAAATCTAGGAATTAGATACTGAGACCAAAAAAAGCAGAAAAAGTTGAGAAGTGGGAAAAGATTGTCTGTGATTTCATGTCACACCAAATGTGGATATTATTCCAGCATGCAAGAAACCAATGACAAAAATTACTCTATAGTATGTCTCTTCTTTGTGTTTTGGCCCTTTCAATGAGGTAGCCTGTAGGAATAGATAACTGCTGCACATCTTCCCCCTTATGCTTCTCTACTTGACAACATAGTCTTAAGAAGCCGAATGATCTTTTCCAGCTCCCCAAGATCAACATTTTTGTTAAACACAAAACCATGCAGCTGCCATAAACAGCAACCATGTTTCTCTGGCTATTCTCACCACAGTACCTGGCAGGGCAACAGAATAGCCCAGATGCTGGGTACAGGTCTTCTCTCCCTGAGAGGAATCTCTGCCTCCCTCCTGTCCACCCTGTCAGATACTTACTCCAGCAGACCTTTTAAGGAGTCTATACATTACATCTATTTCATGGCTATAGGATATCCAGACAGTATTAATGCTTTGCATTTTGAGTGTCTGTGTTTATTTTGTATGTTTTAATACTGTGTAAATCAAACTGTATTCTAGATTATTAAGGACATAAAGATGCAATAACCCTTTCCAGTAGAGCAGTTAATCAGGCTAAGACACAATCTAATATATAATCCCTGTATTACTGATAAAATACTGACACAAATGGACAGTATTCCAAAATGGCCTAATCCTTTAAGAGGCTGAGTCCCCTTAGAGATGCCCAGCAGACTCCGCTCCAAATGAAATCAGTGAGCCTCTGAGACCCAGCACATCACAGGACTAAATCCTTTAACTACATTCTAAATGCATTCTACAAAAATAGTAATGAAAAAACCCAACAATCAACCCTTCTCATTATGCTAATGTAAATGAGTAACAGATTGGTAGCAGTGCGCAGATAGAAGTTTGTGCAGCAGTGAGACTGCTGGGTTACCAGGGGCAAGGGATGTAACTGAGAATAAGATACTGCAGAGAAGCCAAGGGTTACACTGTAAATAGCTTACTCATGTGGCTAGTTCTACTGAAGTCTTCTGAAGTTAAAAATACTACCCATGGGAATGAACACTCGTTCATCTGAAGCTGAGACTGTATGAGCCATTCTTTGCTAGGAGACAACACTCTTGCTCTTTCCTGGGTCACTTTGCCAATGCCAAGCTGCTCCCTATCTTGTGCCAGTATATATGTATGTATGGCAACGTAGTGACTTGGATTAACAAATCCGCCTCTTCAGGGGGGAACAGAGACCCAGACATTTTCTTTAGGACTAGATCCAGGGCCCTCAATAACCTCCTTGACTTGTTTCACTGCATGAACAGCTGTGTTGGCACTGGGGACAGGATGGGCAGACCAGATTGTACTAGATCCTACTATTTTGTAATCAGCTTAAAAATGTAGACTGATGCTGAAGAACCAGTTTAATTGTTCCCTTCTCACCTCGTCCCACTGCCAGCCACACATTCCACCTCCCCCTTTGCAAGCACAACTCTTTCTACGGGTATGATTAGACTTAAAAGAGGGATAGGAGCCTAGCCAAGATCACTCTTTCAGCAAAAGAAGGAGGAAGGTGGAAGGGGAGAAATATTTAAGCTGGCCATAGCAGTGAAATTGCTGAATGTAAAAACATGGACACCATAGGGCTTTATAACTTGACACTACATTATTCTTTTGTATTCAACTTTAGCACAAAAATTGTTGGAATAGATTTCTGTCAAGAACCTTCTCTTTCAGGGAATTAAAGGGAAATTTTATTTTGCCACCTCAATTGCTCCTAAGGAGGTGCTGTAAGAAATTCAAATTGTATTAACAAATCATCAGGAAACACATATCCAGGTTTAGGCAACATGTGTTCCACAGCTGTGTAAGAATAAAGTGTTCAAGCTACTAGCTACAATACTTGATCCTTAACATTGTATTTATTATCAGGGACAAAATATTGACTCTGCCACATAACACAGGTGTACAACTCATTGGCCCAAGGCAGTACATAGTTGAGAAGTTTAGGAAAAGATTCAGAAATGGATGAGGCATTTCTCACAGCATATTACCAATAACTTGTAATTATTAACGGGAAGGACTTTCTAGAATAATTATAAACGTATAGGTATGAAATTTCCAACAATAATGCACCAGCCAGCACTGACTGGTGTACAAAACCATTTTAAGATTTCCAACCTTGAAGCTGATTCTCACAGCAGCTCAGCCATAGAAGTTGGATGAAGAAATACGTCTTCTGGCATATCCTTAGGTCATTACATGCAGTGTACTTTAGATTACAATGATTTAGTAAATTCCAGATTTTCTAAAAATTCTCCAAGCCAAACACCCTGTCTTTTGATAATTCTTTATCTTAGAAAGACAGCTCTAGGCTCAGTGCTTTCATTGGATAAAAATGTAACCCTTTGGCCTGGAAAAACAGCTGTTGCTCAGATAAGTATGTCCTGTATACAATGATAGCCTTTTGTTGTTACTGCTGATAAGAAGGTAATGCCCTAGAGGATAAGCAAAGCATTGGCAGGGGAATTTCTGTTTAAAAA
>NW_010545523.1:163383-164759 GCF_000687285.1 Phaethon lepturus
CATTCCTGCATCTTACCCTGAATCATCTGGCACTGGCTAGCGTCAGGGGCTGGTCACTGACTTACAGATCTTCTTAAAGAATTAATGCAATATCAAAATTAGATTCTCATGTATGATGCAAAGATTGAGACTTTTTTAAACATCCAAGCATATCTGTAGTTTCTACATCATCCATTACATAAAAGAGAACAAACCTGAGAGAGAATTTTGCCTGTGTACAGAAGCAGCAAGAGGTTTCTGAAGGTCGTACTACCTTTAATGCCTTCTCAGAGCTTCTCTTAGTATTGATGGGATGACCTAAATTTCAAAGGGCAAATTACACCTCCTAAACTGTCTCTTAAGCATCCTATTATTGCCACAGGTACAATCTCCTTCTTGTTTATTTCAATATTATATGAAAATAATTCAGACTTTCATGAATAAACACACCTCTCAGAAGACTGCACTTTAAAAATTGTGAAGAAACCATCAGAAAAAATCAAAGCCATTGCTCTTTGTACTACAAGTTATGATTATGTCTCCAAAGCAACAAACTTTACTTATGGCGGGATGGCAAGGGCAAGAACAGAAACAAAGGTATTGTAAGACAGCTCTGCCTCACCCCCAGCTGCCCAGCTGGCATGCAAAGCTCACATCAGGACCTACTCTGTTACGTCAGCATAGTGAAGAATACACTGGGAAGCCAAAATACTTAATTAATGTATGCCAAGGTCTGAATTTATAAGCTTTCCATCCCCTTAGTTTTTCATCACTTCACCTAAAATTAGACTGAGCTCAAGGTGTTTATGTGGGTTTGATCTTTTCCCCTTTTCTTCCCTCCATAGTTGGGAGATACCTCTTAATTAGGATAAATGTTTTTCCCCCCTCTTCCATAGGTACATAAATATCTCGTAGGAGTTATCTGCTACACAAACTATGCTTCAGTGAAGTATAAAACTCTCATTCCTCCCTTTGGTAGCTACTTAACTTTCTCCATTAAGGAGAAAGGTAACCCGTTTCCTGGATCAAGCATATAGAAACTTTTCTGCTTTTTAGCAAGCAGTTATTCACCATGGTTTTGGTATTAGCGTGCTGCATTTGTGCTCTCAGGATGGTCGTATCACCTGTAAATATGATAATGACCAGTTGCTGTTACAGCGTACCGTAATACTCAGTCTTCAACCATTCTACATCTTTTTTTAGCTATACCAAGCACACCTCTGAAGTGGAGTATGCTGTATGACTCAGTCCACCTGCCCTCTTTAGACCTTGAATAGTTTCAACCCATTAGGATCCAAGCACACCTGGACTAAACTGGGGCTCACCACTTAACCACTCTCAGCCACATCCATCTCCACTACCATGCAGTCACAGAATCACAGAAATCACAGAAACAC
>NW_010545524.1:0-14249 GCF_000687285.1 Phaethon lepturus
TGAGCTTGTCCAGGTCCCTCTGGATGGTACCGTGTCCCTCAGCCACGTCAACCGTACCACTCAGCTTGGTGTCATCTGCTAACTTGCTGAGGGTACACTCAATCCCACTGTCTATGTCACTGATGAAGATATTAAAGAGTACTGGTCCCAATGCAGACCCCTGGGGGACACCACTCGTCACTGATTTCCACCTGGACATTGAGCTATTGACCACTGCCCTCTAGATGTGAGCATTCAACCAGTTCCTCATCCACTCAGCAGTCCACCCATCAAATCCATATCTCTCCAATTTAGAGAGAAGGATGTTGGGGTAATCGTGTCAAAGGCCTGACAGAAGTCCAGATAGACGACATCCATAGCTCTTCCCTTGTCCACTGATGTGGTCACTCCGTCATAGAAGGCCACTAGGTTGGCCAGGCAGGACTTGACTTTGGTGAAGCCATTCTGGCTGTTTTGAATCACTTCCCTGTCCTCCATGTGCCTTAGAATAGCTTCTACAAAGATCTGCTCTATGATCTTCCCAGACACAGAGGTATACACATGATGTCTCCCTGAAAGCCTGCAAGGACTATAGTCCCTGTAGGCTTTTGCTGTATTTGGCTCCTACAAAGCAGGTGGGCATCAGGTGTCTACAATGATACTGTTGGAAAGTCCATTGCACGTCTAGAAGTCAGAGATCCATGTAACATTGAACCTGTGGACGTGCAGTCTGTGCTGTGCTGCATGTACAGTGTTGCCTTCAGGCCTGCGCTGCGCTGCGTTCCTCCCTTGCTGATGGATAAACTCAGACTGGTGATGGTAGTAGAGGAGCCTGCAAAGCAGCTCCCACTTGATATGGGTGTGGCATTGCCTTTATCTAAAAGGGCAGCAGCAAGTTCTCCTGCAGACATCCTCTCTGGCAGTAAAAATGGTGAATACAGTTTTATTCTTGTAAGAAAACCCTACAATAGCTTGAATGACCCAAATGGGGCCAATCCTCCACAGACGGGGTATTCACAGCGTGCTACATGCAGATTGGAGCCCATTTGATCCTGCAGAACTCAGGGTTCCCAGTATCTAAAGGGACATGAGATTATCTATACAGTCCTCTATTTCTTTATAGTTAGCTCTAATAACAAACATTTTAAATGATACTTTACAAAGTCTAAGTGCCTTTGTTATCAAGATCATAGTGGACCAACGCCTCGTGGTGCAAAACACGGTTGGATTTAGGTGTACCAAATCTTATCCCTTAGGAATAAAAAAAATGACAAAGGCACCTTAAAACAATGGACTGTGTCTGAGAAATGGGAATGAATCCAATTCTGCAATAGGCTTCAGGCAGGCACAGGGCACTTTTCAGGCATGTTCAATTACAGGGTCAACGATAAATTTAAAAACGCTTTTATTTCACAACAGCAAAGAACCTCTCTGTTCTCCATTAGAGAAAAGAATACAACAGAGCATAGCACAGAAACTTGAGAATAACATTGCTTTGATATTGGTAAAGGTAGTGTTAACCCTTTGATTTTCATTGCTTTCTGTCACCATAGTAGTTTTACGATGTGCTATTTTTTTTTTTTTTTTACACAGAATGAATATTCTGTTCCTAGTCTGGGGTCCAAGGAAACCTGTCCAGGAGACGTTTGTTAATGCACCAAGAACACAATGACCTGTTTCAATTTTTTTCCAGATTGACTCTTATTAAATGATAAGTACATTTTCATCTTCCCTTTAATAGCAAACATTTTGTTCTGATTCAGACAGAGCACTACAACAGAGAGTCCTTACTCTATTTTAATCAGCAGTGTTAAAAATGTTTAATCAATGGACTCACTTTTGCTATAAAGTCCAGACAAGGTGGATCATCTCCTGCTCAGGAAAAAAAACAGTCTGGGGATTTTTTGCCTGGCTCTTTTCCTTGCCGCCTTAGTTGCATGACAACATAACTTTAAGTCACAGTTTCTCTCCCACGAGTGTCTTCTGCTTACAAAAGGCTCTCAGCAGTGTGCTGTTAATCTTGACTTCCAGAGCATTTACACTTAAATTACAAAATTACCAGGAGGGTTAGGGGAGGAAATTCAGCAGCTTGTTTCCACAGCTGTGATTCAAAACCTTACAGACATTCGTAGGGAATGAAGCTGCTGCAGACCAACTCTCTTTTCGTGCCCGTCTGCTTTTTATCACCTCATTAGTTTTATTGTTTTTGCAGTCAGAGATTAGCTGTATTCTTCTCCTGTTTGTACACCCATGGGGGAAAGACTTAGTGAATTTTCCCAATAGTATGAGATTTCATCTTACGTGAGGCAATGAAGTTAGTACTCCTTCGAAAGTCTCACTTAGTTTTATTCTGCTCATTTTATTTCTCCTATTTCCTCTTTGTTAGGCTTATTCCTCTGTGGGCAGCTTCTGAATTTTTTTTTTGTAAAC
This sequence comes from Phaethon lepturus, assembly GCF_000687285.1. Taxonomy (NCBI): domain Eukaryota; kingdom Metazoa; phylum Chordata; class Aves; order Phaethontiformes; family Phaethontidae; genus Phaethon; species Phaethon lepturus. The sequence continues at coordinate 2,410 of NW_010545524.1, forward strand.
CTGATCACATGGAATTGGTGTTTCTTTCTTTTATTTAAAGTATCTGCAATTGGAATGTTGCTGCTCTACACTGCTGTGTTGTGTTGTATAAAAACAAACTTGGGAAATGGACCCTAACAAATGTGCTCTTATCTGTAAATAGTACTTAGGGATCTGTTTATCTTAAGCACATGATTAATCCCATTGAAGTTGTGCGTGTGCATAAGGGCTTTATTAGATCAAGGTTCTTGTAGCAACAGTACAATTCCTTTGATATTTGGGCAAAAGATTACTAAAGAAAAATTGTGCTGAATTCTTAGTATCTACCATTCCCTAAAGGATGGGAAAAAATTTCTCATTTTTGGCCAAGTATTTCCAAGGAAATGTTAGGAAAAGTATTACTTTTTTTGGAAGCTGGATGTCAGGTTTAAAGTATTGGTGACAAGTAGGAGTGAAGCCTTTAATAGTATTCCCAGATTTGTCATGCTATGAGTAATCTCCGCTTTCACAATGTAAGAAAGATTTCCTTAGAAATTACACAGTTGCTCAGAGGATGTTTTCCTTTCACCTCTTATAATTAGCCCTGTGGAAATAGCATACTGTGTCTGTTAGCTTGGAAAGTTTTATGACAGTGAGCACTCAGCATAGGACATCTGCTTACTGCTGGTTGTTTAGTGTTAGTGTGTATATAACCACAAATAAAGGGACTGCGTTTTCCATGCAAGATGAAGTAAAGGCAGCAGTTGTAAGAAAATGTATTTTAGTATTTATGAATGTCTGCAATAGTAAAGAGGATCAACTATGAGGTCTTGAGACATGTGAACCCACTTTTTCTTAACCCTGCTCCACATTTTACCCCATAGCATCTCACAAGAGGGCTGGCAGTCACAGATTGGGATTTCTGGGAAGGCTGTTCATACCTTCTTGTTTTCAGGTGCGAAATGTAGAAAGCAGGTGATGTCTCAGCATGCTGTGGGAAAGTGGCAGTGGGCTGGAGGTGCGTGGGGCAGGGTTATCCTCCTGACTAAGCCCAGCAGATATTCCAAGGTCAAGTTGTGCAACTACAGGGAGTTGCACGAAAGGTTCACAGGGCCAGGGGTCAGCCAGGAAAGACTGTCAGAGCAGAGTGGTTTCTGATCCTGGGCTCTGTTCTGGGATGAGGAAGGAAGAAAAGTCGAGGTACCGTTAGCCGCCGGGTCGTCGCGGTGATAAGGCAAGCTGCTGGGTGCTGCTGGGTGCCAGTGCGAAACATCATTCAGAAACACCGGTGAAGAACTGAACCTTCAGTTTATGGCTATACTGAATCAGAGCTGCTCAGAGCCTTTCTGGGTGTTTTGAGAAAATGTGGACAGCGAGTAATTATGTTATATAAAATGTTACCTACTTTTCACACATAACTGATTTGTACCATTTCAGAATAAAATATGCTATAAAACAGTTTTCAGTAAGGTGACTATGAAAAAAACACTTAAAATGAATAAGACCCACTAGATTTTTGAGTCAAAAATTGCAAGAATTTTAAAGGAAAATAATGATAGAAAAGGAAAAAAAAAAAGGGGGAAAAGATTAATTTGATTGTTTATTCTGAATTTCTTTGTTAAAGTATCTTCCAGTTTTTTAGATTTTCATTCCTTATTTTGTGATCCTGAATATTATAGGAAGTTGTCTTCATCATTGGTTTGATCATTTATTCTGAGAAAAAATTGCATTCCATTCTCCGACATAGAAGGTTGTTTGTTTGTTTGTTTGTTTGTGTAGTGTCCTGGATTCGGCTGAGATAATTTTCTTCCTAGTAGCTGGTATAGTGTTGTGTTTTGGATTTAGTATGAGAATAATGTTGATAACACACTGATGTTTTAGCTGTTGCCAAGTAGTGTTTATACTAAGTCAAGGACTTTCCAGCTTCCCATGCTCTGCCAATGAGGAGGTGCAGAAGAAGCTGGGAGGGAGGACAACCAGGACAACTCACCCAAACCAGCCAAAGGGATCTTCCATACCATAGTGTCATGCTCAGTATATAAACTGGGGGGAGTTGGCCAAAGGGTGGTGACCGCTGTTTGGGAAGTGGCTGGGCATCGGTCAGCAAGTGGTGAGCAATTGTACTGTGCATCACTTATTTTGTGTATTCTTTTATCATTATTATTATTATTATTATTACTACCACCTTCCTTTTCTGTCCTATTAAACTGTCTTTATCTCACCCCACGAGCTTTACTTTTCAGGGTTTTTTTTCCACAATTTCTCTCACCCATTCCTCTGGGTGAGGGGGCATGAGTGAGCGGCTGTGTGGTGCTTAGTTGCCAGCTGGGGTTAAAAGACGACATGTGGATTTGTTTTCTTCCCTCCATTCCTATATTTAGTAATACCACATATTCTTGAGCCTTACTTGAAACAGATGCTTCAGAGGACACAGTGAACAAATAACTTGAGGCTTGATATAACAATCCACAGGGAGAATTTCATTGTTGTACTCTCAGTGCCAGAAGAGAAGCGCCAGTTCTTGTATTTGAGGAAGGGATTTAGCATTGTTAGGGACCAGAAATGCAAAGTGTTGCTGTGGCTTCAGCACATTTATTTGGGGGAGAAAATGTTTTGAGAAATGTTAACTAAAGAGATTTTAATGTCCCCCTCCGGGCTGAGGCAAATTTTTTTGAGTTTCTGTTGATAGAGATCACTGCCGTATTTTAGAGAGTAATGACTACCCAGAACTGGATCCCTGTGCTAGACTTTCGCTCCCAGGGTATGAATGGGAAGACAATGGACAGGTTAATAAAAATGAGATGTTGCAATTTTTACTTGTTTTTTAATGCTACAGATGAGCTGGCTGAAGAAAACAATGCTGGTCTGCATGGTCACTAATGGGTTGGGTCTACATGAAATGGATAAATAAACAAAGGCAGGTCTGTAAGTACAGTGCCTGGTTTTGAAATAGCAAAGCTTGGTTGACTAAGGAGCCACTTAGTGGAGTCACCTAGATCAAGATGGCAGTCATTTACATGTGAAGCGGTTCTAGTATTGCTTTATTCCAAAACTGCTGAAAATAGCATAAAACTGCACCTAAAGCAAGAGGAAAAAAATCTTTTTGGAAGAAGACTTCATGCATAAATAAATTGTCTCTAGAAAGTTATTAGGAGAGATGCTACGAAGAATGAGAAAATGGATAATTCAGCAAGGAAAGCTGCATCTATAGGTTAATATTTTTAGAGAAAAATGAGATTTGCAGTGAAACTTCTTACTGAAGTTGGCACAGAAATAATCTATGTGTAGTCCCAAAACTACATGAGTATTTTGCTTTAGATTTCCTGTGCTGGGTGAGGTGAATTGCTCTGTACTCCATTGACTAGAGATTCAATTCAGTGGCCCACAAAAGGGCTTTTTAGGATGCTCCAGGATATGGAGGACATCTGCAAGGGACTGGCAGATACAACCCATGTCCTTCTATAGATGTACTGGAAACCAGTGAGATACTCTGTGACTTCTCAAATGGCCGTAGACACCCAGGTGTGGGCAAAGCCCCAACTGTGCTCTGACCCTCGTGGAAGCGAAGACGCCTCGCTCACATACTGACATCCACCCATTGGTGTTTCAATGCCACCCTAGAAATTGCCAAGAGAGGGTCCTTGCAGGTGCAGGTGAGCTGTCACAGTGATCAAGTATTGAAGAGCTCAGTTTCAGAGCTGGTCAGGCTCAGGGGACAGACTCCAGTAAATGGGATTCTGTAGGATTGCTTCGGTAGGATTGCTCTTCTAAAGAGTGACAGATGATGTTGCAAGCCTAGTTTTGAAACTGTAAACACAGAGGCAGTAAGACAAATGTGTTAGCTAAACCAAATGTCTGAACAAAGCTCCTGTGTGCTAATTTGTTGCTTTTGAAGTACCTTTTAGACTCTAGTACTCCAGCACAAATCCATGCAGAGATTTGCTGAGGTTGTGTGCGCTGAGGAAACAGAGGATAACCTGACTGCAGTTTCATGGAATCACAGAATCATTAAGGTTGGAAAAGATGTTTAAGATAATCAAGTCCAACCATCAACCCAACGCCACCATGCCCCCTAAACCCTGTCCCGAAGCGCCACATCTGCATGTTTTTTGAACACTTCCAGAGATGGTGACTCCACCACCTCCCTGGGCAGCCTGTTCCAATGCTTGACCACTCTCTCAATAAAGAAATTTTTCCTAATATCCAATCTAAACCTCCCCTGTTGCAACTTGAGGCCATTTCCTCTCATCCTATCAGTAGTTACTTGGGAGAAGTGACCAACAGCCACGTCACCACAACCCCCTTTCAGGTAGTTGTAGAGAGCGATAAGGTCTCCCCTCAGCCTCCTCTTCTCCAGACTGAACAAGCCCAGTTCCCTCAACTGATCCTCATAAGACTTGTGCTCCAGACCCCTCACCAGCTTCATTGCCCTTCTCTGGATATGCTTGAGCACCTCAGCATCCTTTTTGTAGTGAACACAATCACAGTGAACTGAGACCAGAGGGTTTTTGGAAGCAGCAACGGGTGCCTGCCATTGCAAAAGCAACTGATGTGGCTCACAGCTCATCCTCTCAGCAGGCTGAGCACTGCTTGGTGTATGATCCAGGACTGTAAGACGTAGGGCTGATTTTGGCAAAGACCTTTAGAAATAAAAACTGCCTTGGTACCATTCTTAAATTTGTTATCCTTAAAAAGAGTATTAAAGGCTGCTGAATACAAGAAAAGCATTGACCAGTCAAAAACACTTTGGAAAGACTTTCAGCTTGCTTCCATAGAAAAAAAAAAGTCTATTTGGGAAGTTAATAAAAATTATATTTTGAACTCTTCATCCTTCACTACTCTTCATGGAGACACATTTCTAGCTCCTGTGATGATATCCCAGATGTCAACCCAGTGGTACCTTCCTGCTCTCTCTCTCTCTCCTGCCTATTGTCCTTGTCAGAGGCCTCCCAAGCTCACTTGGATCCTGCCCTGGTTTCAGCTGGTATAGTGCTTGTTTTTTCTTCCCAATAGCTGGTATAGTGCTGTGCTTTGGAGGTGGTATGAGAATAATGTTGATAACACACTGATTACTTTAGTTGTGGCTAAGCAGTTGTAGTGCTTATACTAAGTCAAGGACTTTTCAGATTCCCATGCTCTGCCAGCAGGGAGGTGCACAAAAAGCTGGGAGGGGGCATGGCCAGGACAGCAGACTCAGACTGGCCAAAGGGATATTCCCTACCATACAATGTCATGCCCAGTACATAAACTGGAGTTGGCTGGGGGGCAGGAAGGGCTGCTCGGGGACGGGCTATCGATCACCAGGTGGTGAGCAATTGCTGCATTGGGCACCACTTGTTCTTGTACCCTCCTTTGTCAGTATTATTATTATTATTGTTGTTGTTGTCGTTGTTTCCACCTCTCTTGCTGTCCTATTAAACTGTTTTTGCCTCAACCCATGAGTTTTTCCTGATTCTCTCCCCCGTCCCACCGGGGGTTGGGGGAGTGGGGGTGAGTGAGCAGCTGCATGGTGCTTTAATTGCTGGCTGGGGCTAAACCATGACAGTCCTCATCATCAGAATTGGTATCTGATAACCAGGAATGCTGGGCTGAGGAGTATCTCTCCTGGAGAGACTTTTATCTTGGTATCCTGTTGTTCTCAGTTATGAGGACAGGGATTTACATGTCAAGAAGTTGTAGTATTACTTTATTCGTGCTGAAAGTAACATAAACCCATACTTAAATATGAAAATACATAAATCTGTTGTCCTCTGTTATGAAGACAACAAATACTGTTTGGTAGGTCTTTTTGTTAACTGTCTTCAGAAGTTTCAGTTTGGGGAGAGTGTGTTAGTTTTTTGCACAAGGCAAGAGCTCCTCTGTCAATTACTTATCTTTGATATCTGCATTTGACATATAAAAATAGGGCTTCATTGAGGGAGGCAATTTTATATGACCTTTTTTGATGTGAAATTATTTAATAGGCCGGAGTTGTCTCCTGGCAATATTTCTGAGGCTGACATGGATTCTTGCTTATTCTAGGTTTTGATGGCCCTCTATTTTCAAGTGGTAGTCAGGACCAGTGTAAGACAAATAAGTCACTTTTTCCTTTGGGAAGGACTACTGTTCCTTTACGGGATTAGTATTGAACCACTTCCTAATTTGTATGTTGTGAAAGTTGTGATTAGAATGTAAACTCCTTCCTTCAGATCCTCTGCATCTTCCTCAAGAAAAAAACATAAGAAAAATGAAAAAAAACCCTCTCCAGTGTGTTGCTTGATGTTGGTTCTTTTTCATGGTTTTGCTCATCCTGTTGTCTTTAACTGTGTTAAAAAAATTTTGTGCTTGCAGGAGTGCCTGGTCATAAATCATGAGAAAGCATAAGTAGTATGGCTCTTGGCTCACAGATTGATGCCTCATGAAAGGCTGATTCATGGTTGAGATATAGAGTAGTTCAGGTCTTTCCCAACAAAGCATAAACTGACCACTACCAGAAATACTTAATTTTTAAAAGACCTTGAATACCTTAGATGTGGCCCTGTGCTGTAGCTGTCTAAAGACCAGCATGTGACGAGTGTCAGCATCCTTAAAAATTTTCTTCTCGTGGGAGTGAATAAGAAGTGAACAAAGTTAATAAGAAGTGCTAATTCCTTGTCCTGATGGAGAGATTATTCTTGTTCATGTGAGAGTTTTCTTTTGCCGCAGGTATTAATTCTTTGTGTTGCTCAAGCTGGGCAGATTGGGTGAGTGTCTTGTCTGTGTGGACAATTTCCTTCTGTCACCCCTGCTGGCCTTTTCCTCAGTTAGCATCCCAGATACCTCTAGGTCCCTCTCACTGTACTGTGGTGATGCTGATGGCATAGTTTCAGAAACAAAGCACATTTTTTGTGCGTTGTTTGAAATGCAACAAATTTGAAATGTTTGGGTCATAGCTCACATATCTGTGTACGTGGCTGGCAAGAGCTGTTGCCAGGTTTGCTGGCAGATGTAAAAACACAGAGGTAACTGGGCTAGGGCCATGCAAAATGTCACTGTGAGCAAAGATGAAGCCTGAAGATAAACTGACATTTTGTTTTTCAAATATTATCTAAGACTACTTAGGTACTTTTGTTTTGCTCTTCACTGGACTAAGAGTGAATGCTTAATTGTGAATAATTTCTTCCTTATATGTAGTCGAAATCTACCCTCTTTTAGTTTAAAACCATTGCCCCTTGTCCTATTGCTACAGGCCCTGATAAAAAGTCTATCCCCACCTTTTTTAGAAGTCCCCTTGAAGTACTGGAAGGCTGCAATAAGATCTTCCCAGAACCTTCTCTTCTCCAGGCTGAACAACTCCAACTCTCTCAGCCTGTCCTCACAGGAGAGGTGTTCCATCCCTTGGATCATTTTTGTGGCCCTCCTCTGCACCCCCTCCAACAGGTCCATGTGTTTCCTGTGCTGAGGGCTCCAGAGCCGGACGCAGTAATCTAGGTGGGGTCTCACCAGAGGAAAGGGGCAGAATCCCTTGACCTGCTGGCCACGCTGCTTTTGATGCAGCCTAGGATACAGTTGGCCTTTTGGGCTGCGAGCGCACATTGCCGGCTCCTGTCCAGCTTTTCATCCACCAGGACCCTCGAGTGCTTCTCAGCAGGGCTGCTCTCAATCCCTTCATCCCCCAGCCTGTATTGATTTCCAGGGTTTGCCCTGACCCAGGTGCAGGACCCTGCCCTTGTCCTTGTTGAACCTCATGAGGTTCACACGGGCCCACTTCTTGAGCTTGTCCAGGTCCCTCAGGCATGTTGACCATACCACTCATCTGCAAACTTATTGAGGGTGGACTGTATCCCACGGTCTATGTCATTGATGAAGCTATTAAAGAGTAGTGGTCCCGGTATGGATCCCTGAGGGACACCACAGCACTGGAGCTCACTCCTCATCTAGAAGCAGGTCAACTGTGTCAGCACAATGTTGCAGTTAAGATTACAAGTGTTAGCAAAAGCCGCCATTCGCTCATCTACAAAAGTGTACCAGTGCTGCTGTAATGCTCTGGGATCTGGGATATTATCTTCATAGTGTTTCACGGACATTTCTATTCTGTCAGCACTAGTTTCGGCATCGCTATGCTCTCTTGTACAACGTGAAGATGCCTACAGAGGCAAGAGACACTCCAAAGAGAGTACAGACACCACAGGTCTCTCTAGTGGAGTTGCTGGAAAATAAAGGAGCAGAGGTGACTCTCCACTGCTACCCACTTGGGTAGTACCATAGGCTGATCCATTAAAGGGAAAAGGACATTAAGATATAATGGCAAACAAATTCTTACAAACCATTCCTATGTTGGGATATATTCTCTGGTACAGCAAGTGATTTAATTTTGCAGTGTTCCATTTCTCTGTACCTAACATGCACAGCACTTGGCACTCATTGCTCAACAGCTCCACATTAGAAAATACCATCCACGGCTGTTTCCTCACTCGTGTCCTTGTGTTCTGCCTGCAGACTGCAGAGTTAGCATCCAGCAGGCGTTTTGTGATGGCCAGACACAGAGACTCCAAAAATCAATTAATATTTGGGTCAGATTCTGATCTCTGTTCTGCTGATGTGAACTTGGAATAACTCCCTGTGTTTCAGTGATTGATCCAGACTTGCACTTTCAAGTGACAGAATGTTTCTTGGGCTGGATTTCTGGCTGGGACAAATGGGTGTGCCTTCCTTGGACATAAAGGAGCTGTGAAGTCTACACTAGACCAAGGGATGGCCATATGAAGTTACGACTTTACCTAAACTATACTGTTTTTACACTAGTGTGTCTGAAAAAATGAAGTGCTGTATTTGTTTTTGTTATTCTTTACTTCGAAAGTCACAGCTCTGGACTAGATCTTCATTGTGGTTGCAACTACTTTTCTGAAGTGTGGCTGGTTGAGTAGTTAAGGAAACATGGAGCTCCAGCTGCAAGATCCACCTGAGAAACCAGGAAAGGAACCTGTTCTGAGATCTGTACTACTTTGAGCAACCCCAGATGTGCCTGAGCTACAGGCACTGTTCCAGATTGCAATGAAAGAGGGTGTGGGATTGTTTCTTTTTGCCCTGGCAACTTCTCCTGTTCTTATGAACAAGCAGTGGTTTCCCAGTATATATCATTGCATATCAAGAAAAAACCCAAAACACTCTGTTCTTCACATTGCTGAAGATATTGCTGTTACCTTTACAGATGCAAAAGGGAATGTGCTGTACATACTTCTTTATCTGTAAAATAAGTTATCCCAAGAAAAGAAATCCTTGCATTTGGAGGGCTTTTTTTCTGTCTCTGTTTGACTTTAGGCAAGTCAGTTAGAGCTTGAATTTCAAATAATAACTTGATGCTTCTTGTACTTACTAAGATCAAGAGATACAAGTAGTTCAGCCACCCCTGCTATCCATCAAGTAATCTCCACCATTTTGATCTATCAAGACAAGATTTCCTGGATAATGGTGGTCGTGAAGGGGGGATTCATTTCATTGGTTAGCACCTGCTGCCAAGGATGTGCGATAGGATTAACAGAGAAGCACAAACTCTGGGAACAGTAGACTAGTAAAAGTGAAAGTCACCTTGCATTATCCTATTTTTGACATATTTTTCATAACTGCTTTCAAAACATTTTAAAATTCTGTCTCTGACTTTGTGTCGTTAAGGACTTTGATGTACATTTAAGAAGAAAAAGGCAGTAAAAGAAACTGAGTCCTCAGTCTGAGCAGCTGAATGTTTATCCTCAAATCATTAACAATGAAGTCATTAACCATTTGAACCATTCATCAGTTTTCTTTAGACTCCAGAACCACAGATCCACCCAGGCACACAGAAAGTCTGTGGCAATCCTAGAACTACTGGCCTTCATTTTGACAGCTCACTCTGATCATATCAGATATCACTCTGGTTAACTTAATGGAGTTCACTGATATTAAACTCGTACAAGACCAAACTCCACTGTTGTTGCTATGAGGTGGAAGACTCACTTACTTTCTGTAGTACTGAAGAGCTTTAGAAAGTGCTTGTCTGCGTCTTTCGCAGGTTGTTCATTGCTGCCTCTGCACTGACTTCAGCTGTGCTGGTGTGAAAGTGCTCAGGGACTGCACTGTGAAATGTTTCCTAAGCTGGTTTACTGGCACAAAAGAAGGGCAGTGGACTGTGATGAAAGGGTAGGAATAAGAGGTGAAAGCTCCTCAAAGCAGCAGTATCTTTGAACAAAGTGCATAGGGAATCATACCTTCAGTGAGACAGCGCGTGTTTAAAAGGGGTGCTCTGCAGCTCTGAGTGAGAAACATCAGAGGTTAACATAAAACCCTCCTGGGTCTGGCAGGTAACATGTGGCAGAGCATACACCATCACAGCTGGCTCAGCATGAGCCATGATGCTGTGAAAATGCTTCCAGGAGCAGCAACTCTACCTCTCTTTCTCCTCTGGGGTGAGTGCTTGTAGATAAAAAAAAAAACCAAACAAGGAGTAATGATTTGCACCTCTGATATGCCTTGAGCTTCGCCTGAAATTCTTTCTATAAAGGTGCTCTTAGAGGCACTTTTAAATCATAAGAAACTTGTTACCACGGGGGGATGCAGGTACCCCTTTGAGTAGAGCTGATCTGCAGCATGGTTGCTCCCGCTGCATGTGGCACTTCATATCAGAGTGGAAGAGCTGCCCACTCCTTCCCCTGTAAATCCTCATATGGTCACCTCTGTGTGCCTGTTCAGAGAATCACTGTTTCTCATGTGATTTCTTTTTGTCCACTTTTCTTTTAGCATATGGCAACACCCGTGCTCGTTTAAGTTCTTTCACCCAGCACTTTGTTACTTTATGTGCATGTTCCCTGTTCATACCACCAGGGAGGGGTAGCCTAGTAATCACTGATAAACACTCCCAATTTCCTTCCAGCATCCTACTTATTATCTTTCTCCCCATTCACAATTCAAATGCTTAAAAACTTGAAATGTAGATTGGATACTCTTTTTCTTCCCCAATATCAGAAGAACAATCCCAGATATCACTAACTGTTGAAATCTTTAACGACCTTCTGGCTCAAATCACTTTAGATTTATAACATTTATCAACACAGATATTTTAAGTAATGTAGTTGATTATATTCATTAGAACTTATCGATTTCACTAATGGCTCTTATTCTCCTTGATAAAAAGATTAGTTTTATTTAGTCATTTTTCAATGGGTCTTAGTGGCAAGAAATCAGATTTTTTTTTTTTCACAAGGTATTTTTCCCTTTGGTATAACTTTGAATGGCTCAATATAAAGGTAGATTTTACAGTGATGCATTCAGCAGTAGTTTCTGTGGGACTTTAGAGAAATTGTGCGTAACACTGGAAAGGCAGTTGCTATATCCCTAAATGAAATAAAGCGAAAATCAAGGAAAGAAAGAAAATTTTGTGATACATTTGCTATTCAGTTGCTGTTTAAGTGGCTATCAACTTGTCAACTTCATGAGGATATATGTGCTAATTGGGTTTTCATCTGCTCTTTTGCAACAGTGATTTCTTCCAGGCTTTTATGGTTTATTTCTTGAAATCCTATTGTTTCAAAATAAGCATTTTAGGAATTCCCTCAGTAAGAAAAAATCCGATGAAAGAAGTGAATTTTTTTTGGAAAATGGTCTGTTCAGGAGCAAAGGGAGGAGCAGCTCAATGCAAGGTGAAGACTCTTGCTTTTGTGAAAAACACACTTGTTTTTCAGATACAGTACAAATCCATCAATTTCTTTTTAACAACTGCATGTGAAAGATGCATTTTTGTGACACTTGTACACCATATTAAATTGTTCTCTAGGGCCATACTTGTTATGGCTGGAGTAAATTAACTGATAATTGACCTGCATGAATAAGAAAAAATTGGAGTCTTTCTGAGCAGTCCAGCAGCACTCTGCTCTGCAGCTACATCCTGCTGA